>NW_004949129.1:758520-777479 GCF_000317375.1 Microtus ochrogaster | reverse complement strand
AAAAAAAACACCAAAAAAAAAAAAAAAAAGAAGTAGCCAATAGAAGATCCCAAATTTCGGGTAGGAGATACAAAGTCACGACACGGTCCTGTATATTCATCATGTTGTTTCTTGCAGAAGAGGGATCTTCTGTCTGGTTGACAGCCCATGCTGATGTTGGTGCTTTTGTAAACACCTTGCTCCATTTATCTAGATACCATTTCCTACAGTGTTACCAGAATGCCGCCACCCATCGGATCCCATCACCGGTGATCTTGCTTTCCTTTGCTGCTCTGCAGGGTGGGAGTTCTTGCTGACACACATTCAGAAACAGGCTCTTTGAAAGGGGAGTTTCCCTGACTTCATGACATGAACTTTTAAAGTCATCTTATTTCCATTCCAAGCATTCTGGAAGCATAACCACTGGGAGCATGTGCATTTTAAGCATAATGATAATTAATGTGAGATTTTTGTGGTCGGACTGGAAGAGAACATAGTGACGGTGACTGTCGGTGCAGTAGGCCATGGCCTCATCCTCATAGTTTTATGATTATGTTCTGTTAGGAACTAGTTTGAGGGTTTCTAGATGTCAGGAGATGTCTAACATTCTGAAAAAAAATGGTTTTCATAGGGAATTCTTTCTTGATAGCAATCTTAAAAGCACACTCAGAGGAGCCAGAGATGAGGATGAGGTGGGTTGAGGGAAAAGGGAAGTTTTATCTCAGGGCAGACAACATCTCCATAGCCCCAGTTTCCTCATCTGTGAAATGGAGTCTTCAGTATCTGGAGTTTTTCATGGACCATTTTATTAAAACATTCACACTAACACAGAAGACAGAGAGATACATGTGAGAAACCAAAAAGAGAAATTCATCAAATTGGAAAATACAGAAAAGCAATGGTCAGAGGACAGGTGGAAATTTTGAATTTATTTCTGTAATATATATATATATATATATGTGTGTGTGTGTGTGTGTGTGTGTGTGTATACACACTATATATACATATTATATATATAAAATCTCATATTGAATTATATGTAAAGAATATATCATATATCCACCTAATCTCTCTTAAGTTTCTTGCCTAAAGTCAGCAAGTTTAAACCAATATCTTGGAATCTCTCCATGCTTTTAGGTTTTAAAGCCCCTTGAATGGGTAAGCACGAGAGAAAGACTTTCAGATACACATACTACCCACTGCGCCTTTCTCTTGTTACTAAACTCTCCTCACAAGTCCTAAAGTCTAGAGCTCATTTCTATTGGTTTTGAAACTGAGACTTCTGAGAAATAATAGATTCTTAGCCTGAACTAGCTATTCCCTGTGATCAAATCGGTGACTATCGCAATGGTCGTCAGAGAGCCTTCATCCAGTAACGGATGGAAACAGATGCAGACCCAAAGCCAAACATTAGGTTGAGCTCAGGGAATCCTGCTGAAGAGAGGGAGGACGGATTGTAGGAGCCATAGGGGTCAAGGACATCACAACCCCCCCCCCCTTAAAAACTAACCTGGTTCATAGGAACTCACAGAGTCTGGATCAACAACCAGGGAGCCTGCATGGGACCAATCAAGGTCCTCTACATATATATGACAGCTGTGTCCTTTAGTCTACTTGTGGGACCCCTAACAGTGGGTGTAGGGGCTGTCCCTAACTCTTTGACTCGCTCTTGGTAACCTATTCCTCATATTAGATTGCCTTGGTCTTACCCAGCCTCAATACAAGGGGAGGTGCTTAGTCTTAGCACAACTGAATATGCCATGCTTTGTGGATACTCTTGGGAGGCCTGCCACTTTCTGAAACGAAACAGAGGAGGGGTCTATGGGGGAGGGGTCAGGAAAGAGGTAGGGGGAGGGGATAAGGAAGGGGAGGAAGGGGAATCTATGGTTGTAATGTAAAATAATTTATTGAATAAATAAATAAAACTGTAATAAGTTTTAAAGATTTCTTTTCACTCTGAGACCATAGTAATCTGACACCAAGGTATACTGACACTAATTAGAAAATACATTTCTCCAGTGGCTGTGAAGTATCTCAGAAAAAAATATTGAAAAATATGAGTAAAATCTTCCCCCAAGTTCTCTCTGACCCCCAATTACTTGATTTGAACTAGTGAGCACGTTTTCGTTTGTTGTTATTTTAAGACATAGTATAACTGGTACTAATCATGGCACTGAGCATCCATCTATGTTGCGAATTGCTAATTTTCCCATTTTCCAGTGTCCTCCCTAGGTAGGTGGCAGCTGCAGAAGCCAGAGGAAGCTAGCCAGTAAGCAGTACTCCTCCACCACCTCTGCTTCAATTCACGCCTGGAGGGCCTGGTAAAGCTCCTTTTGGTGGTGACTGTAACCTGTGAAATGAAACAAACCCTTTCTTCTCCAAGTTGCTTTTGGTCATGGTGTTTATCACAGCAGCTTGAAGCAAATTATAACTGAAACTAAGTTAGAGAAGCTAAGTTATGTATGATGGTTTTCTTTTGCTTTAAGTGAATACCTCCTTTTTTTGATTCCTGTAAAGATAATGCCTTTGCAGCTTAACTTCATTTAACAAGTGGAAGCTGAGCATCAACCAGCCTTGTACTAAACACTGAGCCCCATCTCTACAGCCTAGGCCAGTAAATGGCCTTCTCTTCCTCAAGAGCAGAGACCAGATCATCTCAATGCTTTATTGGGGAGCAAGCTAGCTCAAGATGCTCCAGGATCACGCCGGGGTACCTACTGTCGCCTGATTTCACACAGGTGGATGTGCACCTTGTGGTATGAGGTTTCAGACATGTCTGCTAAAGAGACTGAGATGATCATTAGAAATGGAAACGGAGCTAAGCACTTGACAGAAGGAGATGAACAAATATTTGAAAGAAATGACAGAACTTTGGTTTCCTTGTGCAGCCTAGACTCCTGTTCATCCGTGTACCTTAATGACATAGATCAATGCATGAATCAGGAGTGTGGCATTTGCTATGCCAGGAAAATCATTTTATTGAGAGAGTGAGCAGCACATGACAAAGGCATTGGTGAGGATTTGAACTGCCTGAATCATACGGGCTTAAGATGGGCTTGTCCAGCCCATTCTGGGGATCTCCGAAGGGCATTTACCATCCGTGATGATGCCTGCTGATACAGATATCTGCAAATTTGGCTTAGAACAGGGATAACAATGTCCTTATTTCACATTGGATCCAAGTTGCAGGCTGTTAAATTGTTGTCACCTTTGGGGGAAAAACATATTTTCTTTCAATTTGATTAAAAGCCCCAAGAGGTGTGTAGGTGATAGCGTATCCTTGGTGAGGATGCCAGGAGCTCAGCAGCAGGTGTTGCAGGGGGAGGTCCTGCAGGTGGTGCGGCAGGGGGCAGGCTGGCAGCAGGGGGGCCTGCAGCAGGGAGCCTGCACAGAGATGGGCTGGCAGCAGGTGGAGGCCCAGCAGCAGGGTCTGCAGACCACAGCTGTGCAGGAGGTGGGGCAGCAGGTGATGGGGCGGCAGCAGCCCTGCTGCAGGCTGCAGGGGTCACAGCAGATGGGGCGGCGGCAGGGCTCACAGATGGGCCTGGTGAAGTGGGGCACGCAGGTCACTGGGCGGCACACTGTGGTCTGGCAGGACACTGGGCGGCAGCAGCAGGGGTCGCGGCAGCAGCAGGGCTGGCAGCAGCCTCCACAGCTCTGGGAGGAGAAGGAGCCACAGCAGGACATGGTGGGTGTCTGGGCTGGAGTAGGGTTGAGGAGTGGAGAGCAGATGTGTGTTCTCAGGTGTGATGTGTCTTCTGGGTCGGGTCCCTTTATATACCTGGCCAGTGCTGATGACCCCCAGGCACATGAGCATTCTTGTAAATCCTCTGGCCAATTAAGAGTTAGTGTTGACTAATGGTATTTTTGTCCCCCTCCATACATATCATGCACATACATCACAGATATTCCTTTGTTTTCTTTTGTGGTTTATTGTTACTGCATCTACACTCTGGATTCAATTATGATGAGTTTGGAATATTTCTAAGTCATCAAAGAGGAAAGAATTTGTTTTCTAAAGCAGATATGATCTAACCACTCTCTCCTTGGCTCTGACATCATCGTTTTGCCTTCAAAGACTCCCTGGGTTACCACTCAAGCTATGACTTACCTTCTTAGTACACACATGACAGCAGAAGATTAATAGTGCCACTGTAAGCAGACCAATCCTCCCCTGCTTCCCAGAGAACTCCCAGCATGCTCCTCTGCAGATGTATGGTTTTCCATGTGATGAAGGACCACATGGGCATTTCCAGCCTGTCACACTGGTTTGGTCACTCTCTCTGGATGAGGATCAGGGCTTTCCAGTCCTGGCTGTTGTTTTCTTATTAACCTGACATGCCCTGCTTGTCCTTAGAACCTGAACTCAACTTCCACCTTGATCATAAAATCTGCTTCAAAGATTCCTCGCGATTTTTATCTTTGGGATTTATTTAGAATTAGTCATTGCCTGTATAGAATCCAGGAAAGGATTGTGGACCATCTATAGGCCTATCCCTTTCCTCATTTTTGGTTGTAGGGTTTGCTAAGGTCACACAATGAAGTTGTAGTGTGAGGTCTGAGCCCTGTGTCCTCTTTCTGTTTACTGATGTAAATAATTTCTGCCCTGAGGTTCACGGTTATTGTTTCATAAGCTGGGATTTTATCCAAGTAAGTAGGAAGTTTCATTTTGTGTTTATGCAGGGTTGCTAACTCATCCCAACGGTGGGATGGGGAATCTTTTGACCATAGAAACACATAACTTCTGGATAAGGACCAAGACTGGAAGGTTCTCTCTGCAGGTCGTCAAAGGACAACCTTTTGTTGGCACACTTGTTTCCCTGATTTTAGCCTGATTTAGCAAATGGTGGGAAATTAGGAACAAACAGCTTTCAAAACCTTCCTCAAGAGCCGGCAAGATGGGCCAGCCATAAAGGTGCCAGCCTCAAAGCCTGAGGACCAAAGTTCCAGACTCCCAGGGCCCACAGATGTGAGTCCTGATTCACCTTGACTAAAGGTCAGAGAGTTTGAGCTTATTCTTGCTCTCTCAAAGTTGTTGACAACAGGTGTGGCTACAAACAAGAGATCCTGACCTCGGGTGTGGTTAGTTAGTATTTTGAGTGTAGAGGTGGAGCCACTCCACCTCGACCAAATGTCAGAGAATTCAGATCTATTCCTGCCCCTTCAAGGAGATTGACAGGAGGTGCCAGGGAGTGGCTGCCTGCAGGATACTTGGTGTATTCCTTATATCATGTTAGTGAAATCTATTGCCTCCGGCCTCCCCTTTTGGAGTGAAATATATAAGCATGTGGAAAAGAAATGCAGGCGATTTCAGTATTCACTGAATTTCCCTCCTGGTGCTATTCTGGGTTTCTGTTTTTTATATTTCTCTTATAGCTCTGTTCTTTTTGCTTAACAATTCTAATCCTCACACTCCTACCCTGGAACATGTGAATACCATCGAAGCTAGACCCTAAAAAATAGCACCCCAACATGTGGCTTACAACATCAGACCTAGGACCCATATGATGGAAAAAATGACCCAACTCCCACAGTTATCTTCTGACTTTCATACATGCTCTGGCACACACTCACACACACACACACACACACACACACACACACACACACACACACACACACGGGCCAAGTATGCACATGGTAAGTATTAAAAAAAAAAACAATCTGACTCAAATGCTCTTTAAATGTCATTTATCCTGAAATTACTCTTAGGTTTTAATGGTGAGGAATTTTGTTGACGTCATGAGGAAATGAGCTCTGTTGCACAGGAGAGATATTCCGGAAAAGTCGCTGTGAGTTTTCTCAAATCCATTATGTCTGTCTTTTCCTTGCGCAATGATTTCCTCTCAGTTCCTTGGCACTTCTTAATGATCTGGTAGAAGGAAACTAGTCCCCAGTGTGTTTACAAACAACCTTTTTATTTATGAACAGCTTCTGTGGACATTGTGCTAAGTCTTTCTTAGTCATTTGAATTGATGATTCACATCACAGGATTGTAGGGAATCCCATTTCCTTTTGTAATAGGTTTTTTATTAAAAAAGCATCTACTCTAAGAACAGTTTATAGTGGTCACCTTCTTGAACGTACTCCATTTGCTGGTGTTATGTTTCAGCTATTTTCCTGCCTACCACATGAGAGCTTTTAAGTTACCTTTTCTTGAATGCTCGCTCTGTTCCATGGATTGAAACAGTTATTTTAATAGCTGATTGGCTACCATGCTAATCAATGGAGGTGCCTGTTATTACCTCCACCCTAAAGGTGTAAGCTGAAGCTTAGAGAAGCCAACTCATTTGTTGAAGGTCACACAGCTGTTTACTACTAGAGTTTGGACATGAAGTCACATATATCTCAGTGGTTAATGTTTAAACAAAGATGCTTCCAAATGAATGGAACCATCCTATAATTTAACATCATTATGTTGGCTTTACACTGTCCTTATAAGCTTAGTTTTATCTATTAACCTTCAAATTTGTGATTCCAAAATTTATTAAAACTCAAAATATAACCAGCCCTGGCATGCATTCTTGGGTATTACTTAATTTTTATTGCCTGTGGAAAACCATCTTCCCATCTTTGTATACTGACAGGCATGCTAAATTAGTTTATCATTCCAAGGATTGAGCTAGTTACATTCAACAGTGCTGTATAGCAAGCAGCCATGAACTCACATCAACTGTAATAATAAGTGATTATTTCCTGGTTTGGGTGGTTTAAAACTGGGAATGACTTCTGGTCACAGGTTAGTGTGGGACTTTCGGAACTAGGGGAGCATATTTGAGAAATGAAATTGTGTATTTTCTAGATCCATAATTTTATAGTCACCGTACCTGAGTATAAATGACACATCTTTACATTTCAGAAGTATTTGTTGTCTGCCAGGCAGTGGTGTCACTTGCATTTAATCCCAGCTCTCTCGGGAGGCTGAGGCTGTGAGTTACAGGTCAGCCTGGTCTACAGAGTGAGTTCCAGGACAGCCGGGGCTACACAGAGAAACCCTATCTCAGAAAATAAAAAAAAGAACCAAACCAAACCAACCAAATGTACAAACAAAAAAACAAAACCCACCACCATCACCAAAACCCAACCAAACAAAAAAGTCTTTGTTGATTATTTGAAGTTAAAATTTAATGAGTTGTTTTGTATTTTAGGTGCCAGCCATACTTAGCAGAGAGAAACCCACAGACACCTGTCAAGTCTTTGGATGGGAGGTGAAAGAAGGAAGAGTTAATGCCGATGATGGGTAATCTGATGAAGTTGAGAATCAATTACTTCAGTGACCTCTACCTGATGCCTAGGCAATGCCTTTTAGGAAGTGAGATTATGGCCTTTGTTTGTGTAAGTAATGTCTTCTCTCTTGTTCCCTCTTGCTCCAGGCAGTCAAGAATTATCAGTTACTAAGAGAAGTTCACACTGTCTATCTCCTGTTAGTTTGTATTTATTTGTGACCCAAAAGACAAAAGAAAACACAAAATATTAGGAAGAGCTCAGTTTTATGAAAGTGGAAGAAAAGCAAACCCTGTGTTTAGGTGGAGATCCAAAAGCTAACGTGGGTTTATATCTAACTTCAAATGGTGGTAATGTCAGGATCCAAACAAAACGAAGACATCCATTTGTCTCAGGTCAGGGAGCTCCTAGCAAACTGGAAACCTTCTGGAGAAAGACTATTGGCCAGCCATTTCCTCACTCAACGTGTCATTATTTATTATGATTTAACAGTCTGGAGGTTTTGATCCGTATAGGAGTTTCAAACTCCTTAATTGTAGAACTTCTCTTATTGGGCTACTTTTTATTAACAACAAATTGCTGATCTCAGTTATGTCTAAATTGTAGGGGGTTCCCTCTAGTTAGTGTGTGTGCTAGGAACCAAACTCAGATCCTCTGGAAGAGCAGTAGATATTCTTAACCACACAGCTATTTCTCCAGTCCCTTCAATTATTTTTTAAAGATTTATTTTTATCTGAAATTGGATGTATGTTTGTGTGTCTATGTGCATATGTGAAGAGGGTGTCTGTGCACAAGAGTGCAGCTTCCTAAAGAGACCAAAGAAGGGCAGACAGTCCCTGGAGCTGGAGTTGCAGGTGACTGTACACCGCTCAACATGGGTACTGGGAACTAAACTCAGGTCCTTTGCAAGAGCAGAAATTGCTTTCAATATTCCAGACCTAAGTCCTTAATTATTGATTACAATGGTTATGGGAGACACAGAGGACAGTACAAATGAATTCTTATATATAAGAAAGTTTATTTGAAAGATGTGAAATCAAAGGACATAAAAAATTTATTTTAGGGAAAAATGCAGAATATATCCAAACTCTCAGGTCTGGGGTTGTAAAGCCAGTGCTAAGATAAAAGCTGTAGCAAAAGTCTAATTTACTAGGAATAATAATTTAGAGCCATAAAGTTAATCAATTTGGAGAATTATGATAAATTCTTAGCCCATGAAGTAGAAACTAATTTCTACACTGTACTAATATTGGAAGGAAATGGTAGCAAAAGAGAGAATGTAAAGTGAGCCAGGATGTGCTGTCCTATTCTGGGAAGGACCATGGGCTCTGGAATTGTGCAGTACATCCTGTTAAATGATGTGAATCAGATTCCATGTGTCCCAAAGGCTCACATGTAAGAATGGTCTAGAGGTTCAGAGGGAGATGAGCCTAGAGCAGGGACCTCAGCAGCAGCAAGGGGTGGCACAGCACATGGGGCGGGGGCAGGTGGAGATGACACAGGTGGGGCGGTAGCAAGTGCTCTGGCAGCAGACCTGACCACAGACTGGACGCAGGCAGCAGCAGGGGCGGCAGCAGGGGCGGCAGCAGGGCTGGCAGCAAGGACTGCAGCAGCTGGAACCACCACAGGAGGGCTGGCAGCAGCTGGAGATGCAGCAGCTGGGGCGGCAGCAGCTGGGCTGGCAGCAGGAGGGTCTGCAGCAGCTGGGGCGGCAGCAGGGGCGGCAGCAGCTGGACACACAGCAGCTGGGGCGGCAGCAGGAGGGTCTGCAGCAGCTGGACACACAGCAGCTGGGTCTGCAGCAGCTGGACACACAGCAGCTGGGGCGGCAGCAGCCTTGGCCACAGCCCTCCTCAGAACAGACAGAGCCACAGCAGGAGTTGACCATGGTGTCAGAGGTGGAGGATGGGTTTTCAGAAGAGTGAAGGTATTGGGTTTGGAAGTCTCCTTGGCCCACACCCCCTTTTATACCTGGCTGAACACCTCATATGACTGCATCATCATTTCCTTGTTCGTACTTACCTTCTTGGGAAACTTAATCATTTAATTGCATAATTGTAATATTTCTAGTTAAATACTCCAAAAGAAAGAAAATAACACATTTTATTTTCCTGGTGGGCTCCCATGTTTGGAACTAAAATGCTCATCACATTTTTTTCCATAGTGGGTCACCTTTGACCTTTTTGCAAGTAACTTGTCACATGACTCTCTGACCTTTGGTTTTCTAAATGTGACACTCCCTCCTATCTGCACGCGGTTCCTTGCCAATCAGGGAAATGTTTTTCTACAAAGTCCAGGATGTCTCTTGCTATCAAGGAGTGTTCTATGTAGATGAGATTTGGAGGGGTGGTTAGCAGGGAAGACCCTTTAGAGGGAGACTGTCCCATCTCTCATGGGGACGATGGTGATCGTCCACTGGAGGATCAGGGAGACATTCAGACCTGAGAAAGTTCTAAACTATCAAGTCTTATTTCTGCCTCTTGAGTTAAAAGGCTTGGCAATGGCTCAGCAACTTAGAAATAATAGAAATTAAGAATTTTTTCTTTTTGGTTTTTGGGTCTTTTTTGTTATTGTATGTCTTCCTGGAGAATGATTAAGAGTGGGAAAATTTTATTCACATTTTAATTATGTTACCTCATAGTAGGTTTTTTTCACTCACAGAGGCAGCAAGAAAAGTTTACAGAGTAGGCACTATGATTTTATTATTTATTATTTATTGTATGTGTGTGGGTACATACCCTCCATGTGGGTCCTAGGGATGGAACTCAGGTCATCTGGAGTGGCAGCTCATGCCTTTATTTGCTAAGTCACCTTGCTGGTCTGATTATCTTTTTCATATATAAATGAAATATTTTGAGTTTCTAACTTTGGCAATATATATGCAAGAGTTTTTGCTGGATAGAGCAGGAAGACCCTCATGCCTTTCTGTAACTGGCTGGATAAGACTCCGGCAGAGGAAACCATTTAACATAAAATAAGGAATTTCAATGACTTCAATGAAATATCTAAAATCAAAACATACAGTTTGTGGATGTGTTTCATGTGCCTTCTTTGGGGGATAGTTTGTAAAACGTCACTATGTAGCTGGCCCTGTGTGGTTCATGCCATCTTTTTTGTTTTTGTTTTTAATGCAGTTCTGTGAAGTGCTGTGCACTCTTCTTTTGATGGAAGAGCTTCACAAAGCACAGAGAGGCTAAAACTAAAAGGTACATCCAAGAGGAAACACAAAGTAAGCGGACCATGCCTCTGAGTACCAAAGGAAATCTTTGCTGGGCTTGTCTCATCTTCTGGGAACGCTTCTCATTGGCTCTGCAAACCCTTCCTCATCCATCAAGACTCGTTGGAGATGTTTCCTCCTGCATGGTGTCTGTCTTCATAAACGACCCTCTTCACATGTCACGACCCCCTGCATCATGCTTCTAGCTTAGCACGTAGAGGTTTATGGAGTAGAAGGGAGAGTAAGAGCAGGCCATTGAATATATTAGAAGAAAGACCCTAAAGTGGAAAACAGTCCTCTTCGGGAAAAACTACACTTATTTGTCTAATCCGTTATTTGGTCAAATGTTCACACTGTTTATGAGACAGCATTTGCAGTGGTGTATCACCAGATAAAAGGCTAGGCATAGAAAGCTGCAAAAATCTTGGTTAGCAGAGGCAGACTTGTTTTCAGATATTCATGCTTAATCCACAAGTCTATAGCTGTGGGGGTGGGGGTAGGAAGAAGGTGACAAACCGTGACACCTATTCTCTTTTGCCCCTAGACTTCCCAGTTTTTGTTTTACTGTTGGAAACACTGTCAATTAGCCAAAACCATCCCTTGACTTTGCTCGAGTTTTACATCCGACAGGACCCCAGACAAAGACTCCATCCCAGAAGGTACAAGAGAGGAATTGGGGAAAGTGGACAGGAGAGGAGAAAAACAATCCCGAGCTTTTGTGTTAATGATGGGTTTATACTATAGGCTACAAGGGGCAGGCCATGGGAAGAGTCTAAGCCTAGATGCATTAGGCTGCCATGTTAGTCTCCCCAGAATATCTAAGAGAACCAGCTGGGCATTAGTATTAACCATCAAGTCAGTATAATATGAATTTATGAAAACTGATTGATATCTTAGACATAAACAACAATCCTTCATAAACTGTATTTATCATTCTCACAAGAAGTACCAAAATATGTAAATAAACATGCCAAGCTATACACTCAGCCTGGATGCCACTAAGTACAGACATTTCTTGAATTATATCAAATAATTTAAAAATAAAGATAGCACAAATAATAAGTGAGTGCTGTTTATTTATTATGGGTATGAATGTGTTTAATGAAGCTGTGAAGCATACCAATGGCTCTCGGATGAGATTAGCAATGACTCATGAAGGGGACTTTACTTTTGGCCACAGACTTTTGTGTTGTTTTAATTTAAAGGCTGTGTGAGAAAGAGAGGTGGGGTTCCTATGTAAACTCTCTAATTTTCTTCATGGATTACGTGCAACGTATTTCTGCCATTATGCTTCTGTTCCTGTTTCTATCACTGAAAGACTGAATATTCATTTTAATGGATGGTTCCAGCTCTCAAGTCATATATCATGAATGGTTTTGGGAACAGGTGGGAATCTTCAGAAAGCATGTGCTGAGACAGAGAGTAGCATGCTGGAAGTTCATGGAGATATGCTGTGGGAGACCACGGTCATGGAAAGGAAGGGGACTGGGTACTGGGGAAAACCAGACTGGAAGGCTACCTCCTGCGCAGGCTTAGTCAGTCTGCTGAAGAGTTCAGAAAATGGAATGGTATGTTTACAATCTCTAAATGGAGGAAAGGAATGTGGTTCTTTATCATGCCACCCAGGAAAAGGAGGGCAGGTTCAGGGAAGAGTCGCCATCTCCAACAACAGCAAAGGGCTTTCCCCAGGCCTCCTTTATATCACCGGTCTGCCTCAGAAGTGATCTTTCTTCATGAAGTACGCATGTGGAGAAAAAGTCTACCACACCTAGCTCTGGAGTAGAACACATAATGACTTCACCCAGCCATGCATTGGCTGTTTGTATTCTCCCAAAGAGACTGAAAGGTGGTGTGAATTGTATCCAGTCTTCCCTAATGATTTCTTCTCTTATATAATCAGGGCTGCTCCTTCATTTTAATTCCCCTTTCCCTCTAACAACTACAACGTGATTAATTTACCCGAGACAAAGAAGACGTTTTAGAGAAAACGAGGCAGTAGTTAATGCCATTCCATTTCTGTTGGAGGTTTGACTAACATGTCCTGTTTACTTTTAAGGATAGTGAAAATACAATTCACACTTAGGCAGTCGTGTTGGCGAGACTTACGGGTGTAGACGCTGATGTTTCCAGGAGACATGCTCTCACAGCAAACTCCCGGACTCTCTGCCGCTTACCGTCTTTCCATCCTTTCTTCCGCAATGTTCCCTGAGCCTTAGGTGAGGGAGTGTTGTATAGACCTATCTGTATATCAGGACTGGGCTCCCCAACTCTGCATATTGATTGCTTATGGTTTTCTGTAGTGGATTCAACAGGTTAGATTTAGGAATATCTGCATACAGTAACTGATGAAAAGAGAGGTAGCGGGTTTGAAGGAGAGTAGGGAGGGGTGTCTGGAAGGGTCTGGAATGACAGTCTCAGAAACAAGCTAACTAAATAAAGGAAAAACTACATTAACCCTGGAAGTATATGTAAAGTTTTTTCTCTTTTTTTGTGTTTTTAAAATGTTCCCTCCCTCCTTCCCTCCCTTCCTCCCTCCCCCCATGCATTTGCAGTTGCCACAGCATGCATGCAGTCAGAGAACAACATGTGGGAGTCAGTTCTCTCCTTCCACAATGTGCATGCCAGATTTGGAACCCTGATCATCAAGTGTGTTGGTTAAGTGCCTTTATCTGCTGAACCATTTCTCATGCCCCCTGTTTTATTTACATACTTTTTTAATAAATAAAGCAAAAACCACATTCAATTTTCAGTACCCATGGGATGGATGTTTATTTTTGTTACGGAGAAATAGCAAAGTATGACAATTTTTGCAAAGACTGTAAAAGACACTTTATTGGTTTTTAATGGCAGAAGGGTTAAAATGTGTGCTCCTACAAGTGCCAAGGATAATTTAAATTCCTCCAGCCCGATGGATAGATAAAAAAGACAAGGGGAGACATGTTGGGAGAGACCTGTTAAGTCATTGGGAAATTTTTGATAAATTCATTCTAAGAGGAAGAACTTTAGACAGAAGTCAGAATGCACACACAAAACAGCTACAAATAAGACTGACTTTTGGGACTCAGAAAACCAAGTACCTTGGACACTAGGTAGTTCCTAGAAGAAAGGACTTCATCTGTAGAGAATACGGAGATAAATGGTGCTTTCAGAGAGATTTAGCAGCAAGGGGTGGCACAGCACATGGGGCGGGGGCAGGTGGAGATGACACAGGTGGGGCGGTAGCAAGTGGTCTGGCAGCAGACCTGACCGCAGACTGGACGCAGGCAGCAGCAGGGGCGGCAGCAGGGGCGGCAGCAGGGCTGGCAGCAGGGGCTGCAGCAGGGCTTGCAGCAGGGCTGGCAGCAGGGGCTGCAGCAGGGCTGGCAGCAGGGCTTGCAGCAGGGCTGGCAGCAGGGGCTGCAGCAGGGGCTGCAGCAGGGCTGGCAGCAGGGGCTGCAGCAGCTAGAGCCACCACAGGAGGGTGGGCAGCAGCATGGCTGGCAGCAGCCTTGGCCACAGCCCTCCTCAGAGCAGACAGAGCCACAACAAGAGCTGACCATGGTGTTGGGAAGTGGAGGTTCTGGGTGTGTTTACAAGGTGGTGAGAATTCTCGTCTGGTCTCTCCCCTTGCTGTCTCTTGCTTTTATACCCTGCTGAGGGCTACTAATCACAGGGCTCTTATTTACACTACAGAAGATAAGAGATTTAGTCAATTAGTTGTGTTTATCTATAAATAGAAAGGCTGCTTCCTTTTCCTGTTGTATTCTATGCTAATTTGACAAAGCTAAGAGAATCAGCTTCCCTTTTTCTTCCTTTGATACATCCCCTGAGTTAGACACAGTCCTTGACTTTGTCTCCTTGGGTTTAGAGGTAATTCTTTATGTCTAGCTTTATCCTTGGAGGAGCATGTTCAGAACATACATTATGGTGACTATACTTCTGGCAGCAATGAGTTTGAAGCAGGTCTTATAGGATATTGGTGGAAAACCAGGATGGAATATTGGTATTTCGGGGGTATGAAGGAGATAGCTTGCAATCAACACAGAGTGTTTATTTCCTACCTAGTCTGGCAGGTGTGAGCAAACTTAGTGACGGTCATATCAATTTCTTCTTATTTAATCTCCCCAAGGTGAAATGGCATTGCAATGACAATTATTTTTGAATAGCAAAAGCATGTTGACATGATGGGTCCCAAAATTGTTAAATTACTAATGTTTATCAGACTTGGGTGTTTTAAGGGCACATTTTGTTCAACTTTTTGATAAGTCAACAAACCCAATGAGTATGTGTGAGGCAATCATATTAACACATTGTCTGCAAGTATGAAACTCCCAAAGAATAAATAAAAAGGAAACTTACTACTGTTGTTTATGTAAATTGAGATAAAGGCAAATTGTTTTCTAGGTGTGTATGTTGGTAACTGTAGACAAATGCTACTCTTAGCAGAGAAACTTCTCTTTGCAGCCAATAGCTGCAAATACAGAGATGTACCAGGGCCCAAAATGCCGAGAATAAGTGACAGCTGAACGCTCAGCTCTAAGTTCTCATACCACATCCTCCAAGGCTCAGGGAATGTCGCCAAAAAGTGCAGTAGACGAATGTACGATCAGAAGATAGGAAGGAAGGCTGTGGTCTGCCACCCTCCAAGCAAGGAACAGTCTCTGCCAGGACCAACTCAGCATCTGTTCTTAACTGCTGTGATCCTGCACAAGACTGGCCCTGTCAGCAATCAGTCCCGCTTTAGGGCAGGGCTGTAATCATTCCTGCTGAACTTTTGGCTACCGATAGATTCTGGGCAAGGTGTAGTCCTTGCTTTTCTTTCCTTTACTCACTGGTGAGTAGACCAGGCTCCAGTAAGCACCAAACAGATAGGTTCAGTTTAGCTTAGTGGACCACAAAACAAAAAGACATAAATGAGGGAGCAGTATTTGTAGTGACAGCATTGGGGGGAGGGGCGCTAGTGGAGAGGCAGACAAGGTTCTCCTAGTAGCCTGACAGAAATCTAAGCCTTGGTTTAATAAAAATGGGACAGAGCTAAATAGACAGTCCTCAAACAAAAAAACAAAAAACACAGCCTTCTGCTGGCTCAACGGGCACCCCAGGACCCCTTCTGCTTGCTCAGCAAGTGCCCCCCCTCACCAGCCTTAAAGATAGCTTTTCCTACCCTGTTGCTGGAAAGTTTCTAAACACTAGGACCTCCCACCAATCAGCCCCATACTAATCTCTCCACCACCAATCAGCCCAGATTAATCCCTCTTCCCTGGAATTTCCCTAACTTTTTTTAAAGGAGCCTGTGACCTTCTTTGGGGTTGCCAAGTGCCACCACCCCAACGTTGGAATTAATAAAACGCTCTTGTTGCTCACGTGGCTGTTGGTCTTTGGGGGCTTCTGTAGGACCCTAACAGAATGAAGGCGGGGAACTGATGGAGTGTGAAAGAGATAAAAAAGGGTGGGGTGAGAATAATCAGAATGTATTGTACCAACGTATAAAATTGTCAAAGAATAGATTTAATTAATGAAAATGTAAAAATATTAAATAAAGAATAAATTAATTCAAGAATGACATAACTTCAGACATTAGATGTTTGTGATAAGTGGTAGATAATCGTGCTCCATTTCCACTTTCCAGGACAGCTTGAAATGTCTTAAAAAGGCACAGGAGAGATGAAAGGTGCACATTTATAATTATGTTTCTGATATTTTGTTTTATTTGTTTTGTTACTTTTGATCTTACTGTTTGTTTTTACTCTTTTTTTTTAAGAAAGAGAGAACACAAAGCTTACTGGGAAGGGAGGTGAGGAAGATCTGGGGAAGCATGGGGATGGGAAAACATTATCAAAATATTTTGCATGAAAAAAATGTTAAAAGAGAAAAAGAGAAGGTAACAACATCAATATAATAATAATAATAATAACTTTGTTGATATTTGAGGTGGAAGAATTACCTCCAATTAAATAGGACTGATTATTTAAAGGTAAAAATTAAAGAGATTAGAAAAAGGATCAGCTGTTTAAGGGGAAAAAGATGTTTCATACAAAGCTGCAGGACAATGGGAAGAAAAGCATGAAAATATCAAGGCCTTGAAAATATTTGGAAGTGGGGGCATAGTCATATGATCTTTCATGCAGAATAAAAGAAATAAAATAGAGATGATACTTTTCACCCATTAGTTTGTCAAAAGCTCAAAATTTGACAATATGGAAATAAATGTGCTCATAATTTTCTTGTGATTTTTCCAATAAATAGTATCATTATTCTTGGGCAGGCTATTCCAAATCTATAACGTATTCCCATATATAATCTGGAAGAAATATGAGAAAATACTTTTATAAGATTATTTATACCAGTTCTACTCATAAGGGGAAATAAAGTAACAAACCAGAACTGGACATAGCCTGGGCATCCTTTATAGGATTCAGAGGACTAAATGACAGCCGCTTTCTGTAACACAGCACTATGCAGCCCCAAAAGTGAAGAGGGTGCCTCTCTGAGGGCTGCTATGAAACAGTATATTGTTAAGTATCAGAAAAGTAAGTATAGCAAACAAACACCACATTGTATGTCTAAACAGTCCATGATGGAAATATATGTGTGGGCTGGAGAGCTGCCTCAGACGTTAAGAGCACTGGCTGCTCTTCCAGAGGCCCTGGGTTTGTTCCTTAGCACCACATGGTGGCTCACAACTATTGGTAACTCCAATTCCAGTGTGTCTGACAGTCTCCATTGGCACTAGGCACTCATGTGGTGCATGAACATACATACAGACAAAACACCTACACGCATAAAATGAAATGTTAACAATTTGTCACACACATGCACATTCGCTTAAAATTTCAGATGAGAAAGTAGAGGAAGAGGAAGTGAAGACATAAGAATAAAAGATCCCCACCAAAAACCAAGATTGAGTAGCAGGAGTGGGCTTAATTCTTGCCTGAGACAATTGAAAAGCCAAACAGAAAGGAAACACAGATTTGTAGATATTGGCTGTCAGGTAGGGCAGGAGACTGGGCTATTGATGTGTGGCAAAGAGGAGAGGTCGAGAGGAGAAGGAAAGGATCTTGTGTTCTCTTTGAAGACTAGCCATCCCATTATCTTTAAATGGAAATACACCTTGTCTTTCAACAATAACAACAACAACAACAAAAATCAATTTCTGCTCCGGAGGGCTCAGGGACATTCGGGGACCTAAGGTCTTTAGTTGCACAACCCAGATGCTACCATTCCATATCACAATGTTAGGGGATCTGTCTTGGTGTGGCAGAACCATCTAGACTGAGAGAAGAAGCATCCTGGGGCTTGGTTTCTTTAAGTCACAGATTCCTCTTCAGCTTCGTCTTCCTCTGTTTGCACATGAGAGCTCACAGACGAACACAGCCCCTCATCCCTCACTTCCCTCCTCCGACTTCATGCTTATCACTTTCGGCTTTCATTTTTCTCTTTTTAGAAAATCAATGGCCCTCAGCTAGAGACACCAACTGTACTAGCTTTGCAGTTACTACGAGATGCTTGCATATGCATATTATCAGAAGATGCAGACCCATAGAATATGGGTCTTTCTAAAATAAATTTCTAATTTTTATCCATGGCTTTTCAATATTGTCTAAAAACAAAGGAGACTGTTGATGAAAAAAGGCAAATGTAGTTTAATTTTTTTTTTATTTTTACCAATAAAGCTTTTTCATTCACCCTACAGGTGCAGCCAAAACACAAGTTCTTCAGGATTAAGAAGAAATCTTAGAGACTTATAAAATCACACTGGATTTTCTATATGGGATAGTAGTGGTTTATTTTGACACAGTGATTCAGCACAGGAAAACCAGAGGAGTAAGGATGACCAAAGTGTATCTTCAATGAACAATTAAGAGACTATAAAGATCAACAACACAGAAATATTGAAATCAGCCTGTGAACCTTTGAGCTTTGTGACCTGAACCTAGGAATTAAGAGAAATCTAGGAAGGACTGGTCAGGTCAGTCCAACAGCTTGGGAGGTACAAGCAAGTCCACACACAGATGGGGAGGAGAGGGCCACATGAGGGATTTGGATTGAAGTTAGAATAGCTATTGTTGGGTCCAATAAAACACAGAGATATGATTCAACAAAACTATATTGAACCCATCCTGTGCATCCTTGTGGCTGGCGATGGGGACAGAGGCAAAATACAAGCTGGATCCATGGATGGAGGCTTAGCAGCAGCAAGGGGTGGCACAGCACATGGGGCGGGGGCAGGTGGAGATGACACAGGTGGGGCGGTAGCAAGTGCTCTGGCAGCAGACCTGACCACAGACTGGACGCAGGCAGCAGCAGGGGCGGCAGCAGGGGCGGCAGCAGGGCTGGCAGCAAGGACTGCAGCAGCTGGAACCACCACAGGAGGGCTGGCAGCAGCTGGAGATGCAGCAGCTGGGGCGGCAGCAGCTGGGCTGGCAGCAGGAGGGTCTGCAGCAGCTGGGGCGGCAGCAGGGGCGGCAGCAGCTGGACACACAGCAGCTGGGGCGGCAGCAGGAGGGTCTGCAGCAGCTGGACACACAGCAGCTGGGTCTGCAGCAGCTGGACACACAGC
>NW_004949129.1:731175-758420 GCF_000317375.1 Microtus ochrogaster | reverse complement strand
GCTGGGCTGGCAGCAGCCTTGGCCACAGCCCTCCTCAGAGCAGACAGAGCCACAACAGGAGCTGACCATGGTGTCAGAGGTGGAGGTTCTGGGTGAGTTTCTGAGAAAGTGAGTTTTGAGAATTTGAAGGTCTCCTGGTTGATGTACCCTTTTATACTTTGCTCAGCACCATGAGCAAAACCCTTTTCCTTGTTTTTTCTTATTAGGGCGTTAATTAGTGTTATTAAGGCATAATTATATTTGCAAGGTTAAATATTCCAGCGTGGAGAAAAGGCATCAGCTTCTTTTTCTGCATTGTTGTGATTCATTGAACTGGGGCATGTGAGATGGCATTTGTGCTTCTGTTTCTGCCTGTGCACCTTCTAAACTGGGGCTAGCACATGGTACATACGTCACTCTGTGCCTGCTTGATAATATTTCTGGAATGGCTCACAGGATGTTGCCTCTCTTTATGTGGGTATGCATAAGTTATTGCCTGGTAGAGCACTGGTAAATAGAGAGCCAGGGGAAAGATTTTTTTTTTTTAACCGAACTTGCCTCAAGTTTATTTGTAAAAACAGCATAAGGTCCTGAACATCTGCAAATACTGTGTAGGTGTTCACACCAGTCCATCTGTCTTCACATTGGCAGACTGCGACCTTTTTTATGGGGCCTTCACAGGGGCCTGGGCACCTTTGGGAGCCTGAGCTGCAGCTGAGGCCTCTGCCTTGGCTTGAACCTTGGGCTTTGTTTTTTGGAGCCTACGACCCCTGGCCATGTAGCTTCTAATCTGCTTCCCAAGCTTGGGGTGAGCAATTAAAGCCAGATGGGTGAGTTTGCAGGTGGGGCCCTTTGGCACCTTGGGCTTCACCACCTGGGGCTTCACCACTTGATGGCCTCCGCACGTGCACTCATGGCCTTTGCATTATTTGCCTGCATCTTCTTCAGGCCTTTCTTGTTGTGCTTCTTGGCAAAGCGCATGTTCCTCAGGAACTTGGGGTCAACCCCCTTGGAGAGATTCGTATCTTTGGGACCGGGGTTTCTTGATGCCGTTTCTGTGTCATTTCCGGGACTGGTTGTGTGTGGTGTGGTTCTTGGACTTGGCCATGGCTGGACGGTAATCGGCGGCTCCCGAAGCGCCTGCGACCGGAAGAGAAAGACCAGGGGAAAGATTTTTGACTGTGTTCATAACTCATTGTAAAGCTTGTTCTTGAATGGTTAGCTCTATATATGTGTTTTCAATGACAAAGACCCATTTAAGGAGTCAAACTTATCCCCTAGCACTCCTCTCTACATATGGTATATGAAATGTGAATGAGTTTGATTCATTGTTTGATAAGTCAGCATACACAGTGGATTCTGACTTCTATTTTTAAAAAGTCCCATGTGAAGCAACCTTCCCTGACACTCTTTCAATAATTATGGGTTTGAGACACTGCTTGGATAATGAGGGCATAGAAGGCTTTGCTGTTTGTCCAATAAACTCTAAAGTATGCTGTGTTAAAAGGGAAATTATGAAACAAATTGAAAGTTTTGAAGATCAGGATTCAAATCAAGAATTAAACATCTCATATACTTTTCAATAAAAATCAAGATCAGAGAAATCATTGCTGTTAGTGTTGGCCATGCTCCAGATCTCCTAATCATGCTTTGTGATTATTCTGGTGAATTTACTTTTCAAAGAACTCACAAGGCACATAGTCACTACAGCTCCTGCAGAAATGAGTTCAACTTGTTAGAGACTTTGGTAGTCCCCAAGGCAGAAATATTAACTTCCACACCTTTTATTGTCCTGTTTCTTCTCCTTAGAATGAGAAAGAAAGTGGGAAGTACACTTGAACGCATTGGCACAGGAGACCACTTCCTAAATAGAACCTGAGCAGCACAGACACTGAGAGAAACAATTAATGAATGGGACCTCCTGAAACTGAAAAGCTTCTGTAAAGCAAAGGACACAGTCAACAAGAAAAAATGACAGCTTACAGAATGGGAGAAGATCTTCACTAACCCCACATCAGACAGAGGTCTGATCTCCAAAATACACAATGAACTCAAGAAATTGGATACCAAAAGAACAAATAATCCAATAAAAAAAAAGGGAGTACAGACCTAAACAGAGAACTCTCAACAGAGGAATCTAAAATGGCTGAAAGACACTTAAGAAAATGTTCAACATCCTTAGTCACCAGAGAAATGCAAATCAAAACAACTCTGAGATTCCATCTTATACCTGTAAGAATGGCCAAGACCAAAAACACTGATGACAACTTATGTTGGAGAGGTTGTGGGGAAAATGGAACACTTCTGCATTGCTGATGGGAATGCAAGCTGGTACAGCTCCTTTGGATGTCAGTGAGGCAATTTCTCAAAAAATTAGGAAACAACCTTCCTCAAGATGCAGTAATACCACTTTTGGGTATATATCCAAAGGATGCTCAATCATACCACATGGAAATGTGTTCAACTATGTTCATAGAAGCTTTGTTTGTCATAGCCAGAACCTGGAAACAACCTAAATGCCCCTCGACTGAAGAATGGATAAGGAAAATGTGATATATTTACACAATGGAGTACTACACAGCAGAAAAAATAATGATGCCTTGAATTTTGCAGGAAAATGGGTGGAGCTAGAAAACATTATTTTGAGTGAGGTAACCCAGACACAGAAAGACAATTATCACATGTACTCACTTATAGGTGGTTTTTAAACATAAAGCAAAGAAAACCAGACTACAAACCACAATCCCAGAGAATTAGACAACAATGAGGACACTGAGAGACTTACATAGATCTAATCTACATGGGAAGTAGAAAAAGACAAGATCTCCTCAGTAAATTGGGAGCATGGGGACATTGGGGGAAGACTGAAGGAGAGAGGGGAAAGGCAGGGAGGGGGGCAGAGAAAAATGTAGAGCTCAATAAAATTTTTTTAAAAAGTTCCTTCTTCTGCTTCTTCCCAGAAAGTTCTTTTACTTCAGGTCACATGCTGTGTGTACATATTTGTGAGCTACAGTGCAGTTTCTTGACTCGTGTGCATATTGCATAATGCTTACCTCAGACTAGTTAAAATATCAACCAACTTAAATGCTTATTATTTTTTAACTTGAAGGCTGTCTTCACATTATTATTTTAATACAAGTTCACATTGACTCCAGGTCTTATTTATTAAATGTTCTTATACTGTGCACAGTTGGTTACAATTTGCTTTGGCTCACTTAATGTACCACAGCAATGGCAAATTACTGTTTATTCTATAGTAGTGGCATCAGATATTTCTCATTGAATTTCTGCTCTCCAATACTCAATTTTGTGGGCATAATATAGCTCATCTGGCTAGTCTTTTACTGAGAAATATTTGGGCTATTTCAGGTTTTGTTTTGTTTTGCTTTGTTTTGGTTTTGTTTTCTTTTATGTGAACAAATCTAGTCAGTTTTTAGGTGTGTTCACTCTTTAGTTTCACAGTATATTGACTTTTGCTCTGATTCTTGCATCTCCTTTGATCACCTCAACCTTCCTAATGCTTCAACCTTCAACAGCAGGTACTCACCTTGTACTGACCTCAACCATAAAATTATTTCATTACTACTTCATAACTGTAATTTTTCTACTGTTATGAATCATAATGTAAATATTTGTGTTTTCCAATGGTCTTAGGCAACCTCTGTAAGAAGTCATCTAAACTCCCCCCCTCCCCAAAGAGGTCAGCACCATGCACTGTCCTAGAGTTTCTGAGTTGAGGTTTTGCTCTATACTTACGTACTTATGTCACCATCAGCACAATAATAATTGTCTCTACAATGCCTTTGGGTTATTCACCTCATTTAATTTTTGTCCTAAACAAATAGCTGAGGGCTTAGTTTTATTTTATCCCTCATACATGAGCCTGCGTTTCTGGCTTCCTCTTCAAACTATAAGATTTCAGGTGCTCTCTAGAACAAAAAGATAGGATATGTCACTAATAAAATTATCCTTTTGAGGGGATAGTTTCCATTTTTCACCTAAAGTGGAATTCTAAAGCTCAATTTTATCCCTATGACTAAAATTACAAGCAGAAATACTATGTGCAAACTGAAGAAAACAAAGGTTTTATTTTTTATTTGTTTTATTATTATTTCTTTCTATTTACCATATATGGTGTGTTGTCAGTACTTTCATCTGTGTAACATGCGTGTACCTGGTGCTCATGGAGACCAGAAGAAGGTGCTGGATTCCTTGCAACTGGAGTCACGGTCAATTGTAGATCCCCAGTGTTGGTGCTGGAACTCAAACACAGGTCCCTTGGAAGAGTTGCCATTGTCTCTCCATCCCCTGGAAAAACATTTGAGAGGGAACACATCAGATACTTTGTTGAGCAACCCCATTATGTGTAGACTCTTGAGTGCAGTCTTGTGCGTGTTGGTTCTCATTGTTGCCTCGGCACTCACAAGGGAAGCTGGCTTGGAAGCATTCAGCAGACTCCTTGAATGAGTGTGTGAGAGAAATCGGAGAGGAATGTGGCAGCAGACTCGCTGAGCAGGCCCACATGTCCAAAGGATGGAACCAATGCCAGGAGCTGGGCTCTTCTCATGTGGACATGCAGCCTGCAGCTGACCACAGTTAGACCACAGTTTGCTTGTCTAGTTTCCCCACTGGATCTACCCTCTCCTCTGAGATATGATTCTGTCCTCTGGATATATCGGGATTTGAAAACTTCCTATGAAAAGGAAAGGCGAGTTGTGGGTGAAGTACAACTCTATTTCAAGTACATTTTAATCTGCTGTTCGAATATGCCTGCTATATTATCTTCTAGTTAATACTTGAAGTTAACATACAATGTAGGGGTAGCCTCATTTACCGAGTTTCACCTTGGCATCTTTATACATAGGTGTTAATGTGCTTTGCTCTTGTACCGAAGCCCTGCTCTACGTGGAGGCAGAAGCAGTATGGGCTTGCGGCCTCTGCATCCCAAAGGTGCAAGCTATCTGGTGTGAAGTGTGAGGCACACGTTGTGCTGTTCATGCCCTGACATTCGTAAAGTCCTGCAAGTATTGTTCCTTTTCACAGCTTTTCTCTTTTCCCAAAGTTGATTCACAGGGATAAGTAGTGTGCCTATGAAATAGTAAGACGCAGGGGGAAAAGTCAGCCAGTGGAGGCTGAAAAGCAAGAACATTTTCTTCTGTGCTCTGTAGGTGAAATACACTTGCTGTGTGTGCATGTCTGGCGTGTGTGTGTGTGTGTGTGTGTGTGTGTATGTCTGGCGTGTGTGTGTGTGTATGTGTATGTCTGGCATGTGTGTGGTGTGTGTGTGTGTGTGGTCTGTGTCTGTGATGTGTAGCATGCGTGTGTGTGTGTGGTGTGTGTGTGTGTGTGTGTGGTGTGTGTGTGTGGTGTGTATGTCTGGTGTGTGTGTGGTGCATGTGTATGTCTTGTGTGTGTGTGTGTGTGTGTGGTGTATGTCTGGTGTGTGTGTGTGGTGCATGTGTATGTCTTGTGTGTGTGTGTGTGTGTGTGGTGTGCGTGTATGTGTGGTATGAGTGTATGGTATATGTTTGTGTATTCTGTAGGTGAAATACACCTCTCATGTGTGTGTCTATTTGTGTGCATGTGATATGTCTGTGGTGTGATGGTGGTGGTGCTGTGTGTGTGTGTGTGTGTGTGTGTGTGTGTATTTGAGTAGGCCAGATGTCAACCTCTGATGTCATCCAGCAGGGTCTGTCCATCTTAGTTTTTGAAACAGAGTCTCTCCCTGGGACCTAGAGTTCACCAATTAGGCTAACATTGTTAGCCCAGCAGCCCAAAGGACTCACTAGCTTTGCTGCCCCAGCACTGAATTTGTGAGCATGTGCCACCACACCTGGCTTTTACACAGATTCTCATTATTGAATTGAGGGCCTCACACTTGTGCAGCAAGTGCTTACCTGACAGAACTGTCTTCCAACCCCCAACCTCACTTGTTTAAGAAGAGTAGGCACCTAGGCTGGGTGGTGATTGCACAACCAACACTTTAATCCCAGCGCTTGGGAGGCAGAGACAGGTGGATCTCTTTAAGTTCGAGGCCAGTCTGGTCTACAGGAGCATGTTCCAGGATAGGCTACAAAGCTACACAGAGAAATCCTGTCTTGAAAAACCAAAAGATAAAATAAAAATAAAGAATAAAAAAGAAGAGGAGACAGCATCTTAAAAGAGTACCAGTCACATTGAATTTTTATTGCAGAGAAATGGAAAGTTTGATTTGGTATAGAAATATATCAGATTATTCCAGCTACGAAGTCCTGTAGAGAAGGTATGAGGAGATGTGTTTTTCCAGTTGTTTGTTGGCTGAGTAAAATTTGTTTCCAGATGAAATCCAGATTCCACTGTCTGGCTCCTCACTGGACTTTGAAAATGAGTTTCACAGCATCAACCCACATACACAAAAGATCTAAGTCTAGAGAGAGGGACATGGATTCATGGCAAGGGTCTCAGCAGCAGCAAGGGGTGGCACAGCACATGGGGCGGGGGCAGGTGGAGATGACACAGGTGGGGCGGTAGCAAGTGCTCTGGCAGCAGACCTGACCACAGACTGGACGCAGGCAGCAGCAGGGGCGGCAGCAGGGGCGGCAGCAGGGCTGGCAGCAAGGACTGCAGCAGCTGGAACCACCACAGGAGGGCTGGCAGCAGCTGGAGATGCAGCAGCTGGGGCGGCAGCAGGAGGGTCTGCAGCAGCTGGGGCGACAGCAGGTGGGCTGGCAGCACACAGACTGGCAGCAGCTGGGCCTGCAGCAGCTGGACACACAGCAGCTAGGCCTGCAGCAGCTGGGCCTACAGCAGCTGGACACACAGCAGCTGGGCCTGCAGCAGCTGGGCTGGCAGCAGCCTTGGCCACAGCCCTCCTCAGAGCAGACAGAGCCACAACAGGAGCTGACCATGGTGTCAGAGGTGGAGGTTCTGATTAGTAAGGGAGTGAGTGGTGTAATGAATCTGAAAATCCCTCTGCTTTGTGCCCCCTTTTATATTCTGCTAAGGGTGCTGTGACCACAGCCTGGAGTATTTCCAAGTTGTTTTTCTTTTCCCTGAAGAAATAGGCATTATTAAGTCTGATAATTGGTTTTCCTTTTAAAATACTTGATGATAAAGAAAAATAAGATTTCCTTTTCCTTGTGCTTTAAGATTACTCACTCTGGTTTTTGTCATAGAATTGCCTTCTCTGTTTCCTTGTTTGTCCACTATGCTTCTTGGATGGGTCCACCTGATGGGTTCAGTCACTGTTTATGCCTGTGGTTTGTTTATCACTCATCATGCTACTTCAGCCAATGTGTCTCATGATGCTCACATCTCTTTTGATGTCAAAGGGAAGCATAATGAGAGTAGGGAAATGGCGGGTGCGGGGAGGTTATCCTTGTGAGGTAGCTCCCTGTGAGCTATGAGGAAGAGAATCTTGTCTGTGAGTCACGGATGCTCATTAGATGGTAGGCCATCTAAACTACCTCGGGCTACTCAGTAGAAATGATACTTCCTTTACCAAGTTTCAAACTGTCACCAATGACTCACTGTTTTAAGTATGAAAAGGCCTTTGGTGCCACCTCGAAGGCACTCTCACTGACCCAGTATGGGACAACTTAAACCCCAGAGCAAATAATGACAGCAATGGATTTCAACACATCACGTAAAATAAGAATAATCAGTCCATACCAAGACTAAGTAGAGAAATAGAAGACAGCGAGAAAGAAGCTCTCCACAACAGTGGAAGGTGATTCGTTAAATGGGAAAGGAGTAAGGGAGTCTCTGTATCCCTCATAATAAAACTTGGTCAGGGAAATCTCAATGAATCCTAAAATGATTGGATAAAAGTTTGACTAGGAATGTGATATTTGTATATTTCAAAATATTTCTCTTTCAATTATTTATCAATTTCAAATGGAAAAAATACTAAGTTACTATGAAAGAACTGTTAACCTGGGAATCAGAATTGGTTTTAGGGCTGTGAAAATGGCTCAGTGCTTGCTCGGCCAGCATGAAAACCCGAGTTCAAACCCCAGAAGGTATTCCAAGCATAGTGGCATGTTTTCATCTCAGCACCGTGGAAGCAGAGACAAGCGGAACACTAGGGCTTGCTGTCCAGTCAGGCCAGTGAGTGGTCGTGTCTCAAAATCAAAGTGATAGACAGTGCCTGAGGCATGATCTCTAAGGTTATCTTCTGGTCTCCACAAACAGGAGCATATATTTGTAACTGCACACACATGAATGCACACACATGTGTATATGCACACATGTGGTAAATGCAGCTACACTTTGAAAAGACATCTCGTTTATTGTTTCTGTCAAAGGCATAATGGGGCTGTATCTATAAGAAAACAAAAGACAAACAAAGGCTGAAGCATTCTGCACATAATGACTGGCCTGCCATCTTTAGCACTGATAGACTCTTCTAATACAGTGACAGGCTGAGGAAATGTTTCAGAAAATAAAAGAGAAGCCAGGCGATGGTGGCGCACGCCTTTAATCCCAGCACTCGGGAGGCAGAGGCAGGCAAATCTCTGGGAGTTCTAGGCCAGCCTGGTCTACAGAGCTAGTTCCAGGACAGGCTCCAAAGCCACAGAGAAACCCTGTCTTGAAAAACCAAAAAAAAAAAAAAGAAAGAAAAAGAAAATAAAAGAGGTACAGCATCTAAGTGTAATGATTAGCTATGAACAGAAATTTATTTTTAGGACAGTACTGGCAACATTTGAATATGGAATGCACATTAGGTAATACATAATAGTATTATATAATACATAATTTAATTTTATATCTGTATTGTGATTATATAAATATGTCCCAGTACCTCTGCCTTGAGTCTGGAATCTCAGAAAGCTAAGAAATGGGCTGGATCTAGCCATCAAAGCCACAGCTTTAATCCACTTCATATTGCTTAGCAAATTAAAGACTCAAGCAGTCAGAAAAAGAGAGATATAAAGTAAAGAGAGATTCAAAAACCAAGAAAACCTCTAAATGGTTTACAGTGTGTTAAAAATATATGCAGGCTTGAAAAAAGAGGTTAAAGTCCTTAAAATAAAAAATGAGAGAGAGAGAGTAGTTGGGTGTGGTGGTACACATCTTTAATCCTAACACTTGAGAGACAGAGGTAGACTGACCTCTGTGACTTCAAGGTGTGGTAGCACACACCTTTAATCCCAGCACTGGGGAGGCAGAGTCTGGCAAATCTCTGTGAGTTCAAGGACAGCCTAGTCTACAGAGTGAGTTCCAGGACAAAGATACACAGAAACCCTGTTTCAAAAAGCCAAAAATTAAAAATAAAAGAAATAGAGTTTAAAATAAAGCCTCATAAAGATGGAAAACACACGGGGAATCTGGATACTGTATGTTATTATGCTCTCTTTGAATTGTTTGAATGCTGAGGAAGGAGCAACAGCTGCTAAAAGATATTTGCTTATAAATGCTGTTGAATTAATCCAAAATAGGTATTTTGAAAATACCTTGACTTCAAAATTGAAGTCAAAAGGTATGTTACTTTGGAAAAGAGATTTTACTTTTGTTTCTACAGGAAATGAGAAGCTGTGGATTCATTCTGAATTAAGAAAAATAAGGTTTGATCAAGGAAGATCACCTGAGAAATCTCCGGTAGGAACAGGTGGCCCAGATATGAGAGTTCTACATCCAAAATAGATTCAAGACTACTGTCTGAGATGATCAAGACTCACAGGATACTCCAGTCAGAACTTGATCATAATTCTAAACTTCTTAGGGGGACCTAAAGAAAATTAGACAAGATCTCCTGGGTAAACTGTGGGCAAGGAGGATAGTAGAGGGGAGGGGATGAGGGAATGGGATCGCCAAGCTGGGGGCATGAATAGAGTAGTTAAGCAATGAAAGAGGTATATTGATAGAGAGAGCCATTATGGGGTTAGGGAGAAGCCTGGTGCTAGGGAAACTTCCAGGAATCCACAAGGATGACCCCAGCTAAGACTCCTAGGCAATAGTGGAAAGGGTGGATGAACTGGCCTTCCCCTGTAATCAGATTGGTGAATACCCTAACTGTCATCATAACTGTCATCATAAAGCCTTCATCTAGTAACTGATGCTTCATCTAGTAACTGATGAGACCAGATGCAGAGCTCTATAGTCAAGCACCAGGCTATGCTCTGGGAACTCAGTTGAAGAAAAGAGGGATTAAATGAGCAAGGCAGGGTGAGGGGGTGTGTCAAGTTCATGATGGAGAAATCTATAGGACAGCTTTACCAAGTTCAGGGGAACTCATAAACTCTAGATCGACAGCTGTGGAGCCTGCATGGGACCAAACTAGGCCCTCTGCATGTGGGAGACAGTTGTGTAGCTTTGTTTATCTGAGGGTCCCCTGGCAGTGGAGCCAGGATCTATCCTTGGTGCATGAACTAACTTTTTGGATCTCATTCCCTATGGTGAGATACCTTGCTCAGCCTTGATGCAGCAGGGAGGGGCTTGGTCCTGCCTCAACTTAATGTGCCAGGCTTTGTTGACTCCATATGGGAAGCCTTACCATTTGGGAGGAGTGGTTGGGGAGTGGGGTGGGGGAAAGATTAGGGGGCCAGGAGGAGGGGTGGGTGGGAGAACTGTGTACTGTGGTTGGAATGTAAAATGACTAAAAAAATAAATAAAGTAAAAAAAAAAACATTCCCAGAACCAACAATTAAAAGCAGTTGAGATGAGATTGAAAAAAAGCAAAACAACCCCCCCCCCTACTCCACAAAATTGAAAAGTCTAAAAGAATAAATAATTTTCTCAATAGATAACAAAGTTAAATCAAATCAGATAAACAAATGACCTATAACACTTACGGAAATTGGAACAGTCATTAAAAGTTCCCCCCGTCCCCCACTGTAACAAAAAAGTTCAGGGCCAGACAGAAAGTTTTAGCACAATTCTACCAGACTTTCAAAGAATTAATGCCAATACTCCCTCAAATTATTCCACAAAATAGAAACAGAACAAACATTGCCGAATTCATTTTATGAGGTCACAGTCAGCCTAATACTCAACCACAAAAAGATTCAACAAAGATAATTATAAACCAATTTTAAAAAAATACTCAATAAAATATTTACAAACTGAATCCCAGAACACATCTAAAAGATGATCTACCATGATCCAGTAGACTTTGTCCCAGAGATACAGGAATAGTTCAATATATGAAAAACAGTCAATATTATCCACCATATAAATGAACTGAAAGAAAAAAATCACATAATCATTTCATTAGGTGCCTAAAATATTTTTGATAAAATCCAACACCCCAATTCATGATAAATGTCTTGGAGAAATTGAGGATACAAGGGAAAACCTAAACATAATACAGTAAGCATATAGCCAACATCAAATTAAATGGAAAGAAACTTAAAGCAATTATATTAAAATCAGAAATAAGACAAGGTTGTCTACTTTCTATATATCTGTTTAATATAGTACTCAAAATTCTAGCCAGAGAAATAGACAGCTGAAGGAGATCAAGGGCATAGAAATTGTAAAGGAAGAAGTCAAAGAATGATATAATAGTATACGTGAGCAAGCCCAAAAATTCTACCAGGGAACTCCTACAGTTGATAAGAATCTTTATCAATATGACTAGATATAAGATTAACTAAAAAAATCAGTAACTCTCTTATATAAAAATGACAAATAGACTGAGATAGGAATCAGGGAAACATTATCCTTCACAATAGCCACAAAAATATAAAATATCTTGGGGTAACCCTAACTAAGCAAGTGAAAGATTTTTTATGACAAAACTTCAAGTCTTTGAAGAAAGAAATTAAGGAAGGTATCAGAAGATGAAAAAATCTCCTATGCTCATGGACCGGTAGGATTAATGGTAAAAATGGTCATCTTACAAAAAACAATCTATTGGTTCAAGTAATCCCCACCAGAATTCCAACACAATTCTTCACAGGCCGTGAAAGAACAATACCCAGTTTCATATGGAAAAATGATAAACCCAAGACAGTCATACACTGCCATTTTAAAAAGATTTCCCTCCATGTGTTCTTGACAACTTCACTTGTCTTAAAGTCCATGCGGATGTTCTAAGGGATGATGGCCTTGAAAGTGTTTTAATGGATTGCTGTGGAAAGCTGGCTGTTGCTTGAATACTTGGTACAGAATCTCTTACTCTTTCACCTTTTTATTTTCTTTTTTATATATAACTTAATTTTTTATGTTCATTGGTGTTTGCTCTGCATGTATCTGTGTGAGGGTGTTGGATCCTCTGGCACTGGAGTTACAGACAGGTGTGAAATGCCATGTAGGTGCTGGGAATTGAACCTGGGTCCTCTGGAAGAGCAGCCAGAGTTCTTACCTGCTTAGCCATCTCTCCAGACCTACTTTGTTGACTTTTCATTCTTTGACGTTTTCATTCCTGTATGGGTTTTAGCCTTTCTCATTTCCTGTCCCCCAGTTTTATCCCTTGCTCAGACCCAGAACTTCCTCCTGACTGGCCCCCTCCCCTTTCTCATGCCTTCATCTGTGGGAGTGATCTACTGGGCATAAGTAGGCCTGGCTCATGAGCATGGCTAGAAGGTTATTTCTTGTAACATGGGCAACTCATCAGCAATTAGGTCTCTGAAGATAGTCGGCATCTCTCAGCCGTCATCAACAAAGCCTCTTCTTTCAGGGGACGTGGGCAATGAATGCAGACTCACAACCATTAAAGCAGAGGAGAAGGGTCTGGTGAGAACTCAGTCCTCAGCTGGACATTTTATCACACATGCATGTATGCATATACACACAGGCACGCACATGCATGCACATGTCCACCTACATGCTTACACACTCTGCTCAGAAAAGATCACGAAAAAGAGAGGAAAGAGTGCAAAAGCCAGCAGCGTCTTTTGACGTGGCAGCTTGATGCGCTCATGACCTCCCTGCAGCTGATTGATCGCTATGACTTCCTTTTTTCCAATTTTAGACTCACCGTGTTGGGAATTTTCTGAAGTCATGAGAACCGGAAAGTTTGGTGTAGTTGGACTTCGAGTAAAATTTCCATTAACTGAAGACAATCGTTATAAAGCAACAGACACGGAAAAATTGCATTTCTATTCCAATTAAAGGTGTTTTATTTAGAAGTAACGGCAATAAGGCACAGAGATGTCACAGTTATGGGGAAAACAAGATGACACTAGTCTGTAGTGAGACTTTGAGCTGTAAAGTTATAATCTGACTCAACAGCGACTGGAGGGATTTCCATTTTGGATAGAGAAGACATGCATTCTGATTATTTAATATAATATTCTGTATTAATTATTTGAGAATATTGTACACACAATGTATTGTGATCACATTAATACCTCCATTCCTCCCCCTAACTCCTTCAGGATTCACTCCCACCTCCCTCTATATTAATTTCTTAATCTGCAATTTCATATTTTGGCCTGAGACGAGGTAGAAGTCAAAAGAGGCAGCTATCCTGAGTCTAGGACAGAGAGGAATGGCCTCTCTAAAGATGGCTTTTCATAACAAAGGAGGTGGTGAAAATGGGCGTGTTCAGGAAGGAAGATCTCAGCAGCAGCAAGGGGTGGCACAGCACATGGGGCGGGGGCAGGTGGAGATGACACAGGTGGGGCGGTAGCAAGTGGTCTGGCAGCAGACCTGACCGCAGACTGGACGCAGGCAGCAGCAGGGACGGCAGCAGGGGCGGCAGCAGGGCTGGCAGCAGGGGCTGCAGCAGGGGCTGCAGCAGGGGCGGCAGCAGGGCTGGCAGCAGGGGCGGCAGCAGGGCTGGCAGCAGGGGCTGCAGCAGGGGCGGCAGCAGCTGGACACACAGCAGCTGGGACGGCAGCAGCTGGGCTGACAGCAGCCTTGGCCACAATCCTCCTCAGAGCAGAGGGAGCCACAACAGGAGCTGACCATGGTGTCAGAGATGGAGGTTCTGGGTGGGTTTACAAGAGAGTGAGTTCCACGTTTTGGAGTCTCCTTGCTTCAGGCCCCCTTTTATACCCAGCTAAGTCGTTTCTGTAATTATGAAAATACTATTTCCTTGTTTTTGTTTACATGGTACAAATGCAAATTAATCGGCTACAGATTTCTAGCAAAACCTACCAACATGTAGGAAATAATTACTTGACTTTTCTCATGTTTCCTGGAGTTCCACAATGAATCACCTCATGCATTTCTCCCTCAGTTGCCCTATTACGTGGCCTCAATCCCTGCTTGTCATGTGACTCGGCAGAGTTGTTATATGTACTTCAGTTACCATTCCAACATGATTTCAGAGGGGCTACTCATGGAGCGGGAATTCGCGGTAGATAAATTCTGGCTTCTGTTAAATGCACCACTGGAATGAAAGCAGGAAGAAAAGTCTCCCTCCCCCACCATCAAATGTGAGAATGCAGAACGCTCATGTTCCATGTGTATATTCTAGGTGCCCGTTGAGCTAGTGAAACTCCTAGGACATTCCAGGATGTGGTCAGTCTCAGAACCCCTCTGCACTGACCAAGGGTTAAGCATGACTTAGTGTTTTCATGCCCTGAAGAGTCATCTGGGACTGAGATCTGTCTTTGGAGGTCCCCCAGACTGAGGTAGACTAACATAATTTAATAGTTTTAAATGCATTTTTTCTGGAATATTAAGATATCTCATTGCTATATTTTACTGACATCTTACCAAAATATTTTCATATGTTCTAGTTTTTGTAATCTGTTTAATTTTTAGAGACATTAAGATGAATATAAGACCTATTTCCAATTTTACATGTGCTTACACAGAAATTGCATTCATAGAGTTTACATCAGGATTCCAGAGAAATGCTGCTTTCAACCGGATAAGAGAAACTTCTCTATAGTGGGTGACAGTTAATGCAGTGACTTAGAGTCCCTAATAGGACATACCCATGAAGTAACCATAGTAACCTCAAATACACATATTTAGAATGACAAACAAATGAAATGAGAGCTAAGGGTAGTTACCATTTTAGTCAGTATACATTTAGATGTGGCCAATAGTAACAATAAGTGAGATCAGAAGGTTTATATAATCATATAACATATATATAATTATATATATTACATTTATATAATTATGCATGCTACATATGTGACAATAGTAATCAAAGAGAAAGAGGCCATTGATTAGAGAGATTGGAAAGGTATGGAATGATTTGGAGGGCGGACACATGGGTGGAAGGGGAGGGAAGAAAGGGAAGGGGGAAATGATGCAATTCTATTTTAACTAAAGGTTAAGTTTTTAAAAATATGAAATAAAATGGACTCACTTTCACTTGTTGTTTGCAAATATGATATCACCAATTGTATAATGGACATAAACTTTAAACTTAAAATGTTTCAATATATTTTTATTCACTAACACCTAAAAATCCTTTTATTGGTATAAACAAAGTACTTTTGCACATGCTCTTAAGGGTTCTCCATGATTGTGGTGATTGTTTGTGTTCTAACAAATAAAGCTTGCCTGAAGATGAGAGTGTAGAGCTAGCTACTAGTTAGCTAAAGAGGCCAGTAGTGGTGGCACACACCTTTAATTCCAGTGCTCGGGAAGCAGAGGCAGATGGATCTCTGTGAGTTCAAGACCACCCTGGGCTACATTAGATTGATCCAGTCTCAAAGGGAAACAGAGCCAGGCAGTGGTGGCTCACACTTTTAATCCCAGTACCTGGGAGTCCACATGCCTTTAATTCCAGCACTATGAAGGTGGAGACAGTAAGGGATATGGCTAGGCAGAGAAAGAAATACAAGGCAGAGGAGACAGGAGCTCATTCTGAGGATTCGTAGGGACAGGATCACCCCTTTGGTCTGAGGAGTCAGTAGAGATAAGAACTAGTGACTGGCTTCTCTACTTCTCTGGTCTTTCAGCAAGCTTTATTTGTTAGATCACAAACAAAATATCGCAACACAAGATAAGAATGCTTTTTTTTTTCCAAGAAAGGGAGACCAGGCTGGCCTTGAACTCACAGAGATCTTCCTGTCTCTCCCTCCTGAGTGCTGGGATTAAAGGTGTGTGCCACCAGTTTTTGTTTTTAGTGGTAAGAAAACTGAATGTCCAAGAAATTTTCATCCTAGATCACCCTAAGAAAGACCAAGAAAGTGAAGTGAGTTCATTATGAGACAATAAAGTGACCAAGAGAATTCAGAGATCTCAGTAGCATGGGTGTCTGAAGCTATGAAGGCATCTCTCTCTCTCTGGAGGCACTAGAATTGTGAGCATCTGCTGATGAACAGTTTTAATTTTCATGAGGAAATTGCCATAGAGCTCACACATTTCCAGAAATTTTGGGTTAAGAGTTACACGTTGAAAATCAAATGAGAGCTTTATGTTTAGAGATGAATGAAAGAAAGAAGGAAGGGCATGAGGAAAGAAGCTCAAAACGTATGCAACTAATAATGGAACATACTGGAACATGTTCTGCTTTCATACCCTGCTGAGGGGCCTCCATCCCATGATTGACTCATAAACAAATCATCAAAAGAGGCAAGACACTGTGTGAGTCAAGATCAAGGTGGAGCCTAATCACACCTTCATACTTGTGATGTGTTAGGCATCACTGGCCTCTGAGCCCAACGGGAAGTTCTTTGGGTTGCTCTGGCTTCCAAGGACACAATCACCTGGCATTCTCCTTCCCTACACCCTGTGTTTCAGAGTTGGTTTTGTGGGACATCCTGCCTCCCTTGGAGTGTCACGTCTCAATAGTCTGATGGCTCACACATGTGTCAGGTGGCTACAGAGAGCGTGAGTGTGGAAGGACATTGGCATGAGAACGCAGAGGTCTGCAGGTCCTGGCTCTGTCCTAGATGGATGCCATAGATATAAAAGCGTGAATGTAACCCTCCTGGGATAATGCCAATGACAAGACCCCAGAGAAACTGAATCTATGTGAGACCTGTTAATTTCAGGAATGTATCACAAGCAAAACCAGAGGATCTTGACAGGCTAAGGCTTATGACCACTGACCTTAAATTCCCCACCAATATGAGTGATTTATGGTGCAGCCTTAGACTAGATTTTCAGTCTGTTGTGTGAATCATGGGAAATGAAATTGCAAACAAAGGCTTATCCTGACTAGTGGTGTAGTATCTTGAGTTTGTCCCTCCTGCGGAAGCTCATCATTGCTGATTCCATCTGGGCTGACCTACATCTTTTTAATTCAGAATACATATGAATGCCATGTCAATTTGCAGATACCTAAACTCCTCTATATTAAATCTATATGGAGAAGACATGATTTTGGTTAGATCTGAGAAAAAATGGCTCCAAAGATGTTATAATTTCTTTAATGCCTAAGAAGGCACATTAATCTCCTCAGGAATCTAGGGTTGTCCCAACCTCTCCAATATGAAGATTCCAATTTATAGAATCATGAACATTCCTGGTGGATCTACATTTCATGCAAAAAAAGGGAACAAACACTTGATGTCTCAGGAGGATTCCTTTCTCAAGTGGACTAAGCAGATACCTGCTTCTCTGTGAGTTGACATTGGGTCTCAGAAAGGATCTGTCTCCTTACCTTTGAAGTATGTTAATCAGCAAAGCTATACAGGATGTCTTGAATATTTGATCCAGGTTATGTACACATTGGATAGAAATGATTGTTTTGAAAACACCTTATTTACAGTGAAAATGTGTGCAAGTGAATTCTAGCCTGAGGATTTGATGTACCTCCTCATATTCTGTAGTTCAGTGACAGGGACCCAACAGTATGATGGCATCAACTCTCGGAGTCTTGGTGAGGGGAACTTTGGAATAAACATTTTTGGGGCTGAGGGGATCTTTAAACCTGTGCAAATTTTGGTGGTCTTCCAGATCATCTATTCATTATCACAGAATCTATACTTGTGCTCAAATTTATCTGTAATTCTCCCCCGAAAAGTTCTCTACAGGTATCTGTACCCAGACTTCACATACATAGATATATCCACTTTTAATGAAAGAAGGTATGGTACCCTTTTGCAGAGTAATTGCTGCTTCTGGTTCAGCCCATATATTTTAATCTAGTAGGCATTGATGTGTTTTCCTTTCCAGTAACTAGAATACACTAATACTTCAAACCAAGGAATCCAAAGATGATTTAATTTACTGAGTTATCTTCTCCTTAGTCCATTCAGGAATATGTGTGCTTCTTTGTATTACTCCAGGTTCTGTTGATATGGTGGTTTGTTGCAACCAAAGGCATACTTTTTTTTTCTACAGGAATGAAAGATTTCCTGACAACTTTTACTCTAAGCTTTAATTATGGTGTTTTAATTAAGGTGTTTAAAATATGAAGGTGCTAAAGAAGGTAGAAGGACAGAGAGGGAGAAAAAGGAAAGAGATATCTTAATTCAGGAAGTCAGTAAAAGGCTAGTGAGAAACAGGGTACTAGGGAAAGTCTCAGGATTCCACAGGATGACCCCAGCTAAGACTCTAAGCAACAGTTGAGAGGATGCTTAAACTGGCCTTCTTCTCTAATCAGATTGATGACTACCTCAGTTGTCATCATAGAACCTTCATCTAGTGTGCGAAATCCTTCTGTATATGTGTTGCTTTTATTTTTTAATGAATAAAGAAGCGTCTTTCATCCAATGGCTTAACAGAGTAAAGATAGGCTGAAAGAGATATACAAAATACAGCTAGGTTGGGAAAACAAAACAAAACTGAATGCTGGGAGAAAGAAGGCAGAGTCAGAAGAAGGCATGGATGGAGCTGCCAAAGGAAAAAGACATGAGCCACCAGCCAGAACCTTGTTGGTAAGCCACAAGCCTTATGGTAAAATATTAAATAATAGAAATGGGTTAACCCCAGATATAAGAGCTAGCTAGAAATATGCTTAAGTGATTTGCCAAATAGTGATTTAATTAAGATAGTTTCTGCATGATTATTTTGGGTCTGGGAAGTCAGTAATGAACAAGCAGCCTTTCACAACAAATTGCCACTCCAACATGGCCAATTATATCCATGTAAAGCCTGACAAAGCTTAAAAAGAAATTCTAGACACAAAAGAACAAAGTTAAGCATGGCTTAACACTGTGGCTTCTTTAAGAAAGGTTCTTCTGATTCAGTGGTAGGAAAAAAATCATCATAAACAACAACAACAAACCACACAGTTTCTGATTGATGGCTTCCTGGGCTGTGCTGCTAGCATGAACTCTGGCTCTTTCAGGAGGCTCAGCACTTGAATGGGGTTTGTGGGCAGTGTGCTGCAAGTTACTTGGTGGCAGCATGGGCCAACTGGTTACCAGGGTTGAGGTGATGAGCATGGCTCTCACCCAGCAGTCTCAGAGGCAATGAACAGACTTCTACCATATTGAACTGAGTGGAGTCAAAAGGCAAAGCAGCCTTAGTCCTGGCTTTTAGTCCTAGGAAGGGATATGGTTAGGCAGAGAGAGGAATATAAGGTAGGATGAGATAGGAGCTCAGTCTGAGGATTTGTAGGGACAGGGCTGCTCCTTTGGTCTGACAATTCAGGAGAGGTGTTTATACTCCAGAACCTGCTGGCATCCAGAAAGGTGGCCTTCCCTGATATCAGATTTGAGCTTTGTAGTTTTTCTAGGAATCTGACCTGCTTCTATGACTATCTACCAGACTGTGTTCAAGAGAATTTCCTAATTAGATGTTTTCTTTTGGAAAAATTCCTGGGTCTGGTTTTTAGTGAATTCCACATAGTTCACATACCATGAGGTGGCTTCCGTTTAAAGACAGGCTCCTCTAGAGTGTTACTGTCATGGCCACTACTCTCTAGGGCTCAGCTACAGGAAGTGGACAAAATGGACAAATAAATAAAGATTAATAGAGAAAATAATGGTGTAAACCTTGAAAGAGAAAAATGAAAGGTTAAGCGGGAAGTGATCCAGAGGTCACAGCACACATGGGGACCACCCATGCTATGTGACAATGTGCACAAGGCCAGCAACACTGAGACTCGGGAGACAGGGCTCAGAGATGGGGTACTTCATGTGCTCAGGATAGAAGGAAGCCAGCGCAGAGCACCTGTGAGCAGGACACAGCTGGATGGGACTGGCCTCCATTCCCGCCTGAGAACAGGAGGCTGAGACATGATCAGTGAGTGTGAATGGAAGCATGTGCTTACTAACGCCCTCCTCCACTTGCTCTGGGTCCCATGGTTCAACCCTCTTGCCCAGAGCTTCTTCCTCTGACTGAGAAACCTCTGGTAGAGAGAACCACATGGGAGCTCCAAGAAAACACCTCCCGCATTGCAGCAGGCACAAAGAGAAAACAGAGGCACAGGGAAATAAATCTGCTTTGGGTATTTTTTTCTTTTGCTATTTTGAGAGGAGCTAAAAATAAATCGAGAACTAAGAGTAATTAATGAGACATAAGGAGATAAGACACATTTGCATTTGGATGTCTAAAGTTTAGATTTAATATATAGAAATACTTCTATTAAACGAATGAGACAGAAAATAGACATCAGAATGGGATTAACATGCTAGATTAAAGGGAAAATCCAAACTTATCTGGTTAGGAAAGAGTAAGTGCATTTTGAGGCCTAAATCAAGATCAAAGACATCAATCTTTTGGGATTCATGTCACAGGGGGTCTACATCTGGAATTCTGGGTGATGAAGATCAGGAGACTGTGAGGGAGAGTGCTCAGCAGCAAGAACAGCTAGAGCATGCTGGGTGGCAGCAAGTGGGGCGGCAGCAGAGGGAGATGCAGCACTGGGGTCTGCAGCACTGGGGTCTGCAGCAGCTGGATACACAGCAGGTGGGGCGGCAGCAGCTGGACACACAGCAGCTGGGACGGCAACAACAGGGGCGGCAGCAGGAAGGCCTGCAGCAGCTGGAAATGCAGCAACTGGGGCGGCAGCAGCTGGACACACAGCAGCTGGGGCGGCAGCAGGAAGGCCTGCAGCAGCTAGAAATGCAGCAGCTGGGTCTGCAGCAGCTGGGGCGGCAGCAGCTGGGGAGGCAGCAGCTGGGTCTGCAGCAGCTGGACACACAGCAGATGGGCCTGCAGCAGGTGGGCCTACAGCAGCTGGGTTGGCAGCAGCCTTGGCCACAGCCCTCCTCAGAGCAGACAGAGCCACAACAGGAGCTGACCATGTTGTCAGAGGTGGAGGTTCTGGGTGGGTTTACAAGAAGGTGGGTAGGAAGATTTGGAAATGGGAGTCTCTCTGCCCACATCCCCTTTTATACCCCTCTGAGGGGCTGCTGTTCTCACATGCAGCATTCTTTCCTTCCTATCATCTAGGTTAATTAATAGGTGATTATCAAATTAGGAGAGTTTCTTTTCCTGGTTACACTGTTAATGTGAATGGATAATTTCCTTCCTAGCATGTTAGTATTCACCGTCAGTTCTTATTGAACCATCTCTTAAGTGGCTTTTTTTTTCCCTTTTAATTTCTTTCGAGAGAGCTGTCACCTGACATTTGATGTCCTGGTCTCCATGTTTCAGTGTCATTTTTGTGGCACCTCTTCCTTTCCTGTAAGCAGTCACATGCTTACTTTCTTGTAATTGCTCTGGTGACCCTGGAAGATACAGGTACTTTACACTGATGGCTCATGCATAATGGGTCAGGTAAGCACAGAAAGACCAGTGGCTTGAAACAGGGATGCATTGGCACCAGGCTCTGTTCTTATTGGCTCTTGTTAATGTGGCTGTTTCTGCAGATCTTAGCTGGCTAGGGCCGAAGGCATGGTAACTTTGTAGAGAATCACAGTCCAGGGGGCATCGCTTAAGAAGAAGAATGAATGTAGAGATAATGATTTATGCACAGCAAGTTAGAAATGGCAGCAGAGGCAGGGTGGTATGTAACTAAGAGGGTTGAATGTGTGTCCATAAAAACATTTATGTTCCTCACAACAGATGAATATGGACAAAACTGGTATGGCCACGACTCTGTATCTATAGGAGACTATATACATGCATATATGTATAATGAAAGATATTAATAGTATTGGATAATCAATTGGTGTGCTCTTCCCTGGGAGAGACTATTCCCCTCACTCTCAGAATTCCTCTGTTTCTCATAGCTCCTTGTTGAGGGTTGAGGCCTCATGTGCATCCCTTTGTTCACTTAAACAATAAACATGTCTCTTATTATTGTCTTTGTTTAGCTCATGTTTAGGCAGTTATGTTAGTAAGATATGAAAACAGAAGCAAGTAACATTATACAGACCGTGTAGGTTGTACTCATGTATGTGTGTATGTGTGTGTGTGCCGTGTGTGTGTACAACACACACATGCAACATACATGTAACAGCAACAATGAAAAAAGGAAGCCATACATTTGAAAAGAAGAAATGGGTGATATAGGAGAAGGTTTAGAGGGAGGAAAGGTAAAGGGAAATTCTGTAATAATAATAGAATCTCAAGAAATAAAAGAAGTAATTTTTAAAACAGAAATCAAGATATTGAAGGTCAATGAGCAAGGGCATGAGCCGAGTTGGAAAGTGCCCATCCTTCCTCCGGAATCCAATCCTGCCATGGTACTTAGGCCTGTGACACATCGGCTGTCAACAGGGCAGGTTCCCAAGTTAAAAGCCTTCAAGTGTTGTACACAGTAATAATTCCTTCACTCCTTTATTATGATCATCTCCAGGGAAACAGTGCATGTGCATTTGGAGGCTGGTACGGAGTAGATCAGAGTTCACACGAAGTGATAGTCTGAAAACAAATGTGTATTTCCCACTTCCCCCTCATAGTCTCTTCACTGTGTCAACCAGAGTACCTGAAGGTAATTTTCTCAGTCCATATGTGTGAAATCCATGAGCTCCTTCCCTTAAGCTCTAGAGTAAAAACTATACAACAGAAAATCCACATGAAACCCTTGAAACAATCTAACCTTCATCCCTATACTCCAGGCGAGGCACAAAATAAATATTGTATACTAGAGCTCCCTGCAAAGGCATGACAATGTAGGGATTGTTAATCTGCCCTGTGTACCTGTGTGTTAAGACCCACGTAAAGAAGATGGCTGGAGACAGACAAAGTCGATACCCCCAGTGACTTAGCAACAGCAGTTGATAAAATACATATGCAGTGTGACTTAGAACAAATTCTTGGTGTCTAGACTGTGCAGTAGAGAGTGGACTGGCAACTCACACACACACACACACACACACACACACACACACATATATGGATTCTATTTGGATTCCTCTCCCTTAATAAAAAGATATCAAGTTATGTACAGAATTTGAATAGAAGAAGCTAGTGCATAAAAGTTTAAGCTCAATTCTCAGCCACCATTTGGAAAGATGCAAACTTCTTTGCATAAATTCAGACTCTGTGGATAATGAAGTTGATTTTTCAGAGGTGAGGATACCCCAAGAGACATTCATGTTCCCTAGGGTGAAATTTACCCCTGCTAATGTTTTTCTAGGCTTCAAATGTCAGTAGACAGTTCTGGGGTTTGCAGTTGGAATAGCACTGTGCAGTAGAGGTGGAAAGAATATATTAAGCATTAGATGACACACTATAGTGGTCTTGAAGTTCTTAGGTACAGATATTCTAACCACATATAGAACATAGATAGTACAGCAAGGACAGAGAAACCAAGATGTTGGAAATTTCCAGATTTGAGCTTCTCTTCTGGGCACTGCAGTATAGTAATCAGAAAAGAGCTTTCACAGAGGGATATTCTGGGATAGTCAATCACAGTAGGACATGGGGGCTGGAAGACTTTGCAGCAGCTGAGGAATCAGAAAGCAATAAAAGCTATTGTCCAGCTTGCGTCTCCACTTCCTACCATCCAGGATCCCATGCAAGCAATAGCCCTGACCAGAGGAAGCATGGAATTTTCTCAAAAACTAAACTAAAACTGTCAGAAGATCCAGCTATGCTGCTTCAGATTTTATGTTCAAACGAATAAAAAAAAAACCCAAGAGGGACCCCTATATATCTAGGTATTCTGTAGCACTTCTCAATATGTAATCATAGAGGCAGGCTAAACAGAGTCTATATATGCATGGATATATTATCAGCTGAAACATATGGACAGTGGAGCATTATTTATATATCAAGAATATAGCCAATCTATGTGTAAGAAAATGAATAGAAGTAGAAATTGTCACAATAGGCAAAACAGCCAAAGTCAGAAATACAATTATCAATGTTTTGTCAGATATGTGTCACACACATACATGTTCACAGTATTGCACACTTACACACATGCCACTGAAAAAGAAAAATGTTATAAATGGGAAGAAAGTATGAATGACAACTGAGAAGAGAAACTAGACAAGTAGAAGTGAGCAGGTATATGCTACCTGTGGGATATATGCAAAATATGCATTTATGGTTGCAATTTCTACTATTTTGTGATGCTAATTTCTACTCTTGGTAATATGAGCATTCAGTACTATCATCATTGAAAATTAAGTCACCAAACTATTGTTGACAACAAAAATAATCCAAATTGTTCAGAAAAATAGAATGAAAATGCAAGGACATATGTTAAAATCTTACCATTTTAAGGGATAACAATTCCAAAATGAATGTCTATACCATGGCATGCCCCACATATTATGGAAAAATTTTTTCAGTGGTGGCAATATTGAGATCAGGACTGTGACTGTCTAGGAAATCTATGACCAAAGGAGTAGACACAATTCTGAAGGTTGCAGTAAGCAAGTTCAGTCAGGAACTAATTGGAGAACATTTTATGAGGACCTAGAGCGTAATTGAGGGTAGAGCGGCAAGCCAGCCAAGAGTTCTATAATGAGCAGGTCAAGCCTGGAGACATAAGGGTACCAAGTCACTTATTGTCCTTGTGACTTTGGGAGAATACATTTGGATACAAGGGAATAGAAATAAGAGAATGTTTCTCAACAACACTCTCACTGCTTGGGTGTTCTGCACCAGAGACTTTGACTCCACTATTTAAGCTTCAACTTCTTTCAAAGAGAGTCTTTAGGGAGCAAGTTTCATGCTCGTGGACCATTAAAGCACCTTCTGTATTAAGAGAAAAACTCAGAAGTTAATAGAAAGCTGGTGTTTCAGAAGTCAACTGCTGGAGTCTGTTCCTTGTGTAGAGAGGAAATAAAAATATAGATAGAAAAAAAACCAGAAAAATTAACAGAAGGCATGATGGCTTATTGTTTATATGCTTTGAAAATTTAGATTTATTTGTGAATGGTGGACATTGCCTTTTGAAAACATTGCAAAGGCCAAATAGTTCCATGAGGATGAAGTGATATTGCAAAGACTCTAGAGAAGATCCAAAGTAGTGTACATTTTAGAGATAGCAAGCAGTCAGGAGTGTGGGTAGCATAATTTGTGTCCCAATTCATCCCAGGTACATCAGAGACTGTGTTCTAAAGAAGGTGGTCTTGTAGCAGTGGTCTGGTAACAGGTGGTCAGGCAGCAGGTGCTCTGGCAGATGCATCGACACAGCAGTAAACTTCAACACAGTTTGACATTGGTTTTACAAATTGGAGGTTCTAGATTTGCTTGGATGAAGGTTGATTGATTGGAAGATTTTGGAGTCTCCTTGCCCACATGTCTTTTTATATCCTGCTAAGGTGTTGTAGGGTGATCACTTGTTGGTTCCTGGCTGCTTGGAAGAGATGGACAGATTTTTTGAAGGGTGGACCTGGGTGTGGGTATGGGAACAGTTGCTCTACACAAGGAACATTTGAGGCTGTAAGAGAAGAGCAGGGCAGGATGCCCAAGAACATGAAGCAAGAGGAAATCTTTTCCAGGATCAGGAGACCCAGGGTATCTGTTCCTTCAGTAGGTGGTCTAGCAGCAGTTGGACCCACAACAGCAGGGTTGGCAGCAGCAGGGTCGGCAGCAGGTGGTCCTGCGGCAGGTGGTCTGGCAGCAGCATGGCTGGCAGCAGCATGGGCCACAACAACACTGCATCATGTCAGAGGCTGGAGGGTGTATGTAGGTTTGACAGAAGATGGGTCAGACTGTGGTTTTATAGCCTTTTTGCCCAGGTCTGCTTTTATACCCAGCTGAGGGGCCTCCATCTCATGATTTACTCTAAACAAATCATCAAAGGAAGCAAGACACTGTATGAGTAAAGATTAAGCTGGATCCTAATGATATCTTCATACTTGTGATCTGTTAGGCATCACTGGCAACAGACGGCCTTAAAGCACAAGGGAAGTTCTTATGGGTTTCTCTGGCTTCCAAGGGAACAGTCATCTGACATTCTCATGCCATACACCCTGTGTTTCAGAGTTGGTTTTGTTGGTCATCCTGCCTCCGTTGTAGTGTCACATCTCATTAGTCTGATGGCTCACACATAATGGGGTCAGGTGTCTACAGAGAGCGTGAGTATGGAAGGACATTGGCATGAGAACACAGAGGTCTGCAGGTCCTGGCCCTGTCCTAGATGGATGCCCTGGATAAACATGATGTGCAATGTATCTCTGCAGGGATAATTCTAATGACAAGACAGTAGAGAAACCCAATCCATGTTATTCCTCTCTCTGAAGGGTAGGCAATCCAAACAAAGCCAGAGGATGGGTGGTGTGAATACTGACGTTAATTTCTCTACCCATGCCAATCACATCCAGTCTTGTCTTCGTCCATGGGTTGGGTTTGTTGTGTGAAGTGTTGGAAATGAAAGCAAATAGAGAAGCCTTTTAGGTCCTTGAGCAATGAGGGTTAGAGGCATTCATAGAGTACATCCCTACTGCAGAGTCATAAATTGGTTGTATCCTCTTGGGGTTTTATGAGAAGATCCAGTGTCTCTAGATGAACTGTGGTTCTTCAGGACTCTAAATTCAACAGCCCAAGGAGCTTTTCACTAAGGAATCATCCTTAGCACATGCTGTCCATTGGTTCCATCAAGAGAAAGTCTAGCCATCCCTGTGAGATCAACTCAAAAAAATCAGTAGCCCTCCTATACACCAGTGATAAAGAAGCGGAGAGAGAAATCAGAGAAACATTACCTTTTATGATAGCCACAGATACTGTGAAGTATCTTGGGGTAACACTAACCAAGGAAGTGAAAGATCTATTTGACAAGAACTTTAAGTCTTTGAAGAAAGAAATTGAAGAGGATACCGGAAAATGGAAGGATCTCCCATGCTCTTGGATTGGGAGGATCAACATAGTAAAAATAGCAATTCTACCAAAGGCAATCTATAGATTCAAGGCAATCCCCATAAAAGTTCTTCACAGACCCTGAGAGCACAATTGTAGTAATAGGAGCGGCGGGGCTGCGTCCCCAGCACCCCGGCCGCCTGGCTAGCTTATGCCCCAAAATAACAACACACAAATTGTATTCATTTAAACATTGCTTGGCCCTTTAGCTCTAGCCCTTACTGGCTAATTCTGATATCCCGATCAACCCATCTCTAATAATCTGTGTAGCCCCGGTCTTACTGGGAAAGATTCAGCATGTCTGACCTGGCGGCTTGCTTCATCGCGTG
>NW_004949129.1:721258-730955 GCF_000317375.1 Microtus ochrogaster | reverse complement strand
AGCAAAATTATATATAACAAAACTGTTATCAAGCAAGAATTATAGTTACAATATTTATATCTATTTTATCTTTTATCATAACAATGGAAAACTATAACTATAACTATCTATCTATTCTGCAACTCCATCAAAGACTCCAGAAGAATACAATATTACCTAAACAAACAAAAAGTAAACAATTTTCAAACTCTAGAAATGACAGAGACATCTTGCTGCCTGGACAGTCACCCAAAGTTTCTCTGTACCGTTGGGGCATCCATCTTCAGCTTACAGGCCCATAGTTTCCAGTAGACATTTCCATGAAGCAGGAAGTTTCAAAGGTAGTCACTATCTGCTTGTCCTGAAGAATGTCTTGCAGACTCTTTCATGAATCAGGAACCCCAAAAGACCATCTCACCTTTAGGCAAGTTTAGCAGTCCTCTTTCTGCGGGTTCTCTGTGTCCAGTTTATGCAATAGTCCAGGCAAGAATAGTTTCTTGCACAAATGGCTATCAAACTCCATAAGGATCTTCTTCGATGCCCATCTTCTTCTTGAAGTAGATTGGTGCTGCCACGTGTAGTAATAGGAGCGGTGGGGCTGTGTCCCCAGCACCCTGCTGCCCGCAAGGCTAACTTTACCCGAAATAATTACACAGAAACTGTATTCATTTAAACATTGCTTGGCCCTTTAGCTCTAGCCCTTACTGGCTAATTTTGATATCCTGATCAACCCATCTCTAATAATCTGTGAGCACCAGTCTTAGTGAGCACCGGTCTTACCAGGAAGATTCTAGCCTACGTCCATCCTGGGTCGGAGCTTCATCGCATGTGTCTCAGAGAGCAGAGCTCTCACGTCCGCCCTGGAGAGGGGAGCATGGTGTCTCTGCTCCAGAGCAGAGCTGTTGAGTCTGAGCTCACTTCCTCTTCCTCCCAGCATTCTGTTCTGTTTACTCCACCCACCTATGTTTTAAGCTATGAGCCCAAGCAGTTTGTTTATTACTTATCCAATGAAATCAACAGATTGATATATGACACTCCCATAGTCAGGAGCAGAGTGTCTCATTGTCATGAAAAGTCCTAAGTTATTAAAACATTAAATGCCATATTCTGCAGTCTTTGAAAGATATGAAGAATCTCTATCTAACTGAAATGTATCTCTATATATCTAGAAAATCTAACTAACATGACTACAAGCTTGACTATTACTGATGATTATTCATTAACCTATATTTCTTAATTATACGTTACATTTTTTAATGAACTACACAATCACAATATCTTAATCAATAGCAGAAATATGCATATACATATAACAAAATTGACCTTAAATCTTTATCAATAAAGCAAAATCTATACTAATACAAATTATTCATATCTATATCATATCCCCCTTTAAATGTTAAAGAACGTTTATAAACCATATTTGGGAACATGGGCACAGTTTTTTCTCTCCAAACTGCTTCCTGCTGAATGGGGGCGTCGTTAATTAGGTCTTTCATGGTATAACCTGTGTGCTAGTTTCATCTCAGTTGGCAGTTGAGTGAAGCAACTTTCTGAAGATGTTCACAGCAACCCTTCAGGAGGGTGTGGTCCATCATACCACATCAGAATAGAAGAAATGAACAGGGTCTCATCCTCTGTGAAAACAAAATAAGAAACTCCTTTCCAAAGCATCATGTCCTTAGATCCAAATTTCAAAGTCAAGGCATTTTCAAAATATATATGTTGGATTAGTTCAGCAGCATTCTGTAGAGAGAGCCCGCCCTTTGGGGGCGGGACAGCCTTGGGCAAATGTCTATAAATTGGGGTGCACAAACGCTGGTGACCCCTTCTTCCTGTTTCCTGTTTCTGGGCATCGCGGGAACTTCGGTTTCGTGAGTGTGTTTTTTTATTAAAGTGGTGATATCTTATACCAATTGGCCTGTATTATTTCGATCCGCCTTCACTTGGCGCCCAACGTTCCATTGTCTCTGCCTTCTTTCTCCCAGCATTCAGTTTCATTTTCCCACCTAACTCTATTCTGCCTTCTCACAGGCAAATGAGCTTTTTTATTCATTAACCAATAAAAGGAATACATCTAAAGACGGACTTCCTATGGCATTGTTGATTATTTCACTGTTGAAAGTAGACATACTAAGGAGCATTGAAATTAAGTCAATTGTGGTGTTGGAAGGGGAAATGACTTTGGATGGGCTCAGAGCAGATAAAGAAGGACTGGAAGCCAGGAAGGTAGTCTAGCTTAAAACAGAACATCAAAAAGGTCATACCAGAGTGGAACCGCAAGTGGCAAAAGGAATTTGCAACTTGGAGGACAATGCGGGGCAGAGCAGTGCATCCAAGTGGAAGGGAGGATGAGTTGGGGATCCTCCAATTCTCACTTCTTGAGTTCCATGACCTAATGATTTGAGCCGCCCTCCCACTATATCTTCCTCGATATTCATAGAATGACATTGATGCACAATTCTGTTTATGGTCCTCATGAAATGCATTTCTCTTATAAGAAAGGAAGATAGACAAAAGAGTAGCTGGGGACTCAAGTACTTTGCTATTGCTGAATAGCAATATCTCACTGCCAAAGACCTAAATAGAAGAATAGGTTCGTTGAGAATAAGGAATACAAAGAACTGGAAGATACGTACCTTGTGATGCTGATAAGTCTTGCAGAGACTCAGGGACACACTACCCATACACTTGGAGCCACCACAATGAAACATCAAGGCAAGCGACAGTGTCCTGGGCCTCTGAAACCTAAAGTGATTCCCACAGATAAGGTCCTGGAGCAAGACTACAACTCCTAATTTTTAACTGACAATTCTACCATGGGAGTTGGAGGCTTTCAATGTACCTCTCTTTTGGGGGCAGTGTTCATTCAAAACTCCTGGGTGTTGATGTTGGCCAGACTACTGTGGTCAGTGTATTAATGGTAGAGGAAAGATATATTTTCCCAACTGGGGTACTCGTGAAGAATGTGAAATGAAGACCTTGAGATTTGGATTGTGTGCTTGCATAGCATCACATTTATTCAAGGAGGGGAAGATCTCCAGTTATCAAGACCAAGGCAAGTATCATAATCACTGGTAAATAAAAGACATGCATTTCTTGAGTAGAGAGAAGCAGTAGGTGATGTGTTCCAGTCAGAGAATAGAACCAGGATGCAGGGGAGCATACTTGTTGAACAAAAGCAGCTTAAGTTGGAAGAGATGGCCAGACTTTTCGAAGAGCACATCTGTGTGTGGAGACAATCTCTACATAAGGAGCATTTGAGGCTCTAGAGAGAAGAGCTGGGCAGGATGCCCATGAGCTTTGAGCACAAGGGCATTTTTTCCAGGATCAGGAGACCCTAGGTAGGCTGTTCCTTCAGCAGGTGATCTAGCAGCAGTTGGACCCACAACAGCAGTGTTGGCTGCAGGAGGGTTGGCAGCAGCAGGGTTGGCAGCAGGTGTTCCTGCAGCAGGTGGTCTGGTAGCAGCATGGCTGGCAGCAGCATGGGCCACAACAACACTGCATCGTTTCAGAGGCTGGAGGGTCTGTGTGGGTTTGCAAGAAGATGGGTTGGACTGTGGTTTGGAAGCCTCCTTGCTAGGCCTGCTTTTATACCCTGCTGAGGTGTTGCTTTTTCTCATGTGCAGGGTATTCTTACCTCCTGATGGTCTGCTTGTAAATAAATTATGAAATAAGGCAAGATTTTCCCCTATTCCTATTCAAGATCAAGGCAGTAGTAGTTTTCCTGGTTCATTATCTTTTATGACTTAATGGGTACCCCTACTGAGCCCACATGAAATTGACTTAAGCTGTCATTGCACTCCAAGAGAGCAGTCACCTGAAGTTCTGTGTACTTACATTCTATGTTTCCAAGAAGGATTTTTGGCTCATCTGGACTTCCTTCAGTAGTGTCCACAGGTTTCACTTGGTTTCTTAATTTCCTACTTCCTGTGTTAGGATTCAATGGGACCATTGCTGAGTCCAAGACAAAGAGCTTTAAGGTGTCATTTCCTTTAAAATAATCTGTCACCTGACATTCTGTGTGCCCACACCCAGTGTTTCAGAGTGGTTTTGTTGCATGACTTGCCTACTTCAGTAGTGTTAATTTTCATTAATGTGCTTTAACATGTAATTGGCATGAGAACATAGAGTCCTTCAGAACCTCACCCTTTCCTGGCTAGTTGTTCTTAATCTACCTGATGTTCAGCATAGCACCCCTTTATAATGGCAATGGTAAGACTATAGCGTAAAGAATATATACAAGACCTTTAAATTATAGAGCTCTTCCCAATTAGAGCAGAAAGATCATGACACACTACAGTGGATGACCACTGAGCCCACCTGTGATTTCTTGTGACAATCTGGACAGGTACAAATTCTCATTCTGCAGTTTGAGACATGGAAATGGGATTTTCCAAAAAAGCCTTTAATCTCTTGAAGAAATAGCTGCAGAGGTGTACCTAGAGTATGTGAAACCTACAGCAGTATAAGCTGACTTTCCCTGAAGCTCAGCTATAGTTCATAACAAATTTCACTGGGATGTCAAACTTCAGATCTCTAAAGGGAAGTCTATTGAGTCACAATTCTAAGAACATTGTTGTAATCAGATATGATAAACAAGAAGCTCTTGAGTCTAATGTACCATTCATTAGCTGTACAGGTTGCCAGGTAAATCTGATAAAGAATCTAGGAGCTGCTTGACCTCTGCTATGTTGAAGAGTGCAGTCTGGCGAAACCAGGACGTTCTCTGTGGATTACAGTATTTGCAAACAAGAGGCAAACACCAAACCCTATATGTCATATTGCTGTGGGACAATGGTCTGTATCTGTCAATTATATTATAAATAAACACTAATTGTCCAGTAGCCAGGCAGGAAGTATAGGTGGAACAACCAGACAGGAAGTAGAGGTGGGTCAATGAGAACAGGACAATTCTGGAAAGAAGGAAGTTCCTTCAGCAGTCCTGTCCCAGCCACAGAAGAAGCAAGATGTGACTGCCCTGCTGAATAAGGTACTGAGCCACGTGGCTGACACAGATAAGAATAATGGGCTAATATAAGTTATGAGAGTTAATAAGAAGCCTGAGTTAATGGCCCAATCAGTTTATAACTAATGTAGACCTCTGTGTGATTTTTGGGGGCTTAACTATTGCAGGAACTAGGCAGGACAGAAAACCTCGGTCAACATCATATCCATGAATGAAAACCATTAACCAGATATTTGTTTTCCCATGCGTTGATAGTAAATCTGGGGAGAGATCTGTCTTCTTGGCTTTGAAGACATTTGTTAATCAGTGTCATTGGACATGGGTTCTAGAGTATTTGATCTGAATTCCTGGAATCTTTAGTTGACACAACTGGTATGGAGAGACTTCATTTACAGACAATATATGTAGCAGATGAATTCTGGCCATGGATTCTACTATACTACCTCACAGTCTGAAGTCCAAATCCAGGGGATAATTTCAGTATTGCAGTATCATTTCTTGAAGCCTTTGTTGATGAACATTTGGCAGTGGATATGTTTTGTGGATGGAACAATGACTGAGCTTTTTAAACATAATCCCAGTCTTCCAGAGGACCAAAGTTATGCTTCTAACCCTGAAATTTCCTCGTTCTTAAGCTCGTGTGAGTATACAGTGCATGAGAACACAGAGACCTTCAGAACCTCACCCTTTCCTGGATAGTTGTTCTTAATATATGTGAGTAGATAGCTCAAACTGTATGTACTGCCCTCTGGATCATTGCCATCAACTGGAAGACGTCACTTCCTCTAGACATATCTGTCTTCTCTATGCCCTTTCCTCCTTCCCAGAGTAGCCACTAGTAATGAGAACTGAGATAATGGACAATGATGATAACTGAGATAATGATAATTGAGAGCTTTGCAAAGATCCAGACTGTCAGGCTCTAGTTGAGAAAGAGCCGTGGTCTCACGCATACTGCATCGTCCTCATGTGTCAAATGAAATAGGGTTCACGGAGAATGCATCTTAGCTCATGTGTTTCCACTCTCTCATCCTTTCTTCAGTAAATTACTACCTTCATCCCTGTAAGTCATTTGTACAAGAATTCCTTTCTCGGGTTGTTCTTTGGGTAACTGGAACTTACTCTTTTTTTGGGTAACTGGAACTTACTCTTTTTTTATTTATTTATTAATTATTTATTAAAGGTTTCTGCCTCCTCCCCTCCACTGCCTCCCATTTCCCCCTCCCTCATCATCCCAAAGAGCAATCAGGGTTCCCTGCCCTGTGGGAAGTCCAAGGACCACCCACCTTCATCCAGGTCTAGTAAGGTGAGCATCCAAACTGCCTAGGCTCCCACAAAGCCAGTACGTGCAGTAGGATCAAAAACCCATTGCCATTGTTCTTGAGTTCTCAGTAGTCCTCATTGTCCGCTATGTTCAGCAAGTCCGGTTTTATCCCATGCTTTTTCAGACCTGGGCCAGCTGGCCTTGGTGAGTTCCCAATAGAACATCCCCATTGTTTCAGTGTGTGGCACTTACTCTTAATGCAACTTTTGTGTAAATAGATGTCAGGGTTGTATTCCCTCACTCACAGAGCTCTTTTAGCCTATAACATTAATTGGCAAGCCTTCAATCCATTCCACTGACTACTTCAGGTCAGGCATCCCTAAACAACGTATCCATATGCCTATAAAGCCTTTCCCACAGCATTTCTCCCATGCTTCAGATATACTGACAGCCCTATTGCTGGGGTCCCTACCATATACACTGACCACAAGGTATGGACGATACAAATTCCTTGCTATCAGGAAGCTTCCTCCCCACTGGCTTCTTTTCATAGTATCTCAAAGAATAATGCAAGCTGCTGTGGAGAAACAGTCATCAGGCATCACCTACAAATGTTAATAATGACCAGGGTGACAGGCTTTGTTCACATGCGTAATAGTTGCATGATTTTAATGGATATAATCAACTGCTTCCTGATTGGATTTGCACCTGATCTGTGCAGAGAAACAATGCCTGATATTACAAGTGTGACCAAGAACCCATGATTAGGGATCTCACAAGCTGCAGGGAAGAATGCAGCACTATTATTCTGCTATATGTACATATATATATTATCAAGCTGCCCTTTAAATTGGTATCTTTCTGTCCCCAGATTAGGACAGCTCCCAGCTCTTATCAGAGAAGAGCCTTTGCGCAGTGAGCACTGGTCAACACAGAAACTTAGAACTGGTCAAAGTGCAGAGAATACGTGAGTGTGGACTGTTTGGCCACACCCCTCAAGGAGAAGGGACAATCATGAAATGAGGAGGGTCGTGGAAAGTGTAGATAAAGCTAGCCAAAATTCTTGCTCGGTGTGGGAAATGGTTCACAAATCCCCAACTCCGAACTGAAGAACTATGGATAGCTGGTGGGTTCTGAGCAAGGGAGAGTCAATTTTCCTTAAAGATGTGGCTCCTAGGAGATCATCTATGGCTACTGGGTGGCTCCATAGCCCAGGGGTGTGTACGTGTGTATGTGTGTGTGTGTGTGTGTGTGTGTGTGTGTGTATATATATATATATATATATATACATATATATATATATATATATACACAGCACAATGGAGTCAATAGTTACTAACAAAAAAGGACACAGAGTTGTGTGGGAAGGGAGGTAAAGATTGATCTAGGAGGAGCTGGGGGAGGACTGGCAGGTATATATGATCAAATCATGCTATATGAAATTCTCTAAGATTTAAGAAAAGTATTTTAAATATCAATAAAAATAACAAGAGAATAAAAATGGCACAGTGTGTTTATTTACATATTTAATGTTAATGTAATATATAAGTGCATATACATATATAATTTAATATATTACATAGTGTAAAAATACTATTTCTTTTTAGCTGTTGTTCAACATTGCTTTGGCTATTCAGAGTCTTTTACAAAAGTGTTTCCATATGAATTTTCGGGTTTCTCGTATTTCCTACTTCCATGAAGAATGTCAATAATATTTTGTGGTTCTTGCAATGAATCTGTAGATGGGTTTAGCTGATGTGGCCATTTTCACATTAATTCTGCCCATCTATAATCACTGGTAAATCTTTCCAACTTCTAATACTATTGTCATTATGTTTCTTCAGGGTTTTACACATTTATTATGGAAGTCTTTCCCAACCTTGGTTATGCTGTAGCTACTTTTTTGGGTGGTACTATGAATGACATTTTTCTCATAATATTTATTGTTGAGTGTTTCTCTGTACCCAGCCTCATATTCTACTTTGGAAATGTAACACTGTTATTTGAGTAGGAAATATCCCCATAAATTATGCTTTCAACACTTGGCCTCCAATTGGTGGTGCTCTTCTAGGTGTGCTATCAAATTATTCTACTAAACTAAGTCTAATTTTTGCTTTAGAAGCAGAAGCTGAATTAGTTAGTACATGGGGGCTCCTATATACCCTTTCTGTGCAATGATGCTATCTGTTGCCAGATTTTTTTTAATGCCATTGTTTTATGTAAGGTTTCCAAAAATTAATAGGCACTAGACTTTTGTAAATCTGTAGGCAGGAACTTCATTTTCAAATTAGCTTTACTTTTTAAAATGTGTTTTTTAAAGCTTAGTATCTATTGTTCGCTAACATTTCCCCTTAATATTAAGGGCAGTCTGAGAACATACTGCAGAAGTACAAGCTCTGACAAGAGAAACTACGCAATATTTCTAAGATGTTAAAATGTTGCCTACAGGACAAACAGAAGAGACTTCAGATAAGTCTGACCTAACAACCTTCTTCTGCACATCTCCTAGTGACTTAAAGTTTTGTTTACACTAATGCCTTGGTATCTATCACGTATGGCCCTCCCATTTTGGAACCAACTGGGACAAATCTGATCCTTGGTGACAAGTGACAACAGAGGGTTAACCTCCAGATGTCTTTAGAGGAGACTGTTTAGAGATTCAGAGATGGGTAACAGAATTACCCCTAGGAAAGGACACAGGTTTGTTCAAGGGAAAGGGGAAAAGAGAATTACTCAGCTATCCTCCCACTGCTCGAGTGGTCTGTGTGGAATACGTAAATATTCTCCTCTTTGTCAGAGAAAATATCAGGAAGTGGGTTTAATATGCATGGTCTATGAAAGCAGCTTTCTGTATTGGGAGGAGAAGGTAGAGGGAGCAGAGTGGGCATACTAGAAATTTTCTGTGGTGGTTCCTTTGCTACTTATAGGTGAGCTAACCAGAAGTTCAGAGGTGGAAATGACCATTTAAGGAAGAAAAACAAGGAAACATGGTGTTTTTGTATTTGTAAAACTGCAATTTTTTATTTATTTAACATATAAGAAAATCTTTTTTAAAAAAAATATAACAGACAACAAAGATTTCTATTGCTTTAAGGTAAGAGTTTACAGATTCCAGAGAAAGCACAAACTTGGTTCCATGTTGTAAAGAAATACTCTTCAGACAACAGTAGTGAAAGAATAGTTGAAGTTAAAATCATTATCAGCTGGAATAAAAGTTTTACAACGGGCCTCTTAGAATCAGCTCACAGGGGTCTACGCCAGGAATGCTGGGTGATGAAGAACAGGAGACTTGTGAGTGAGAGCGCTCAGCAGCAAGAACAGCTAGAGCATGCTGGGCGGCAGCAGGTGGTCCTGCAGCAGGTAGTTTGGCAACAAATGGGGCGGCAGCAGCTGGAGATGCAGCACTGGGGCCTGCAGCAGCTAGGGCGGCAGCAGGAAGGCCTGCAGCAGCTAGAGATACAGCAGCTGGGGCGGCAGCAGGAAGG
>NW_004949129.1:707357-721158 GCF_000317375.1 Microtus ochrogaster | reverse complement strand
CAGCAGCTGGGGCGGCAGCAGGAAGGTCTGCAGCAGCTGGAAATGCAGCAGCTGGGGCGGCAACAGGTGGGGCGGCAACAGGTGGGCTGGCAGCAAACAGACTGACAGCAGCTGGGTCTGCAGCAGCTGGACACACAGCAGGTGGGCCTGCAGCAGGTGGTCTGGCAGCAGCTGGGCTGGCAGCAGCCTTGGCCACAGCCCTCCTCAGAGCAGACAGAGCCACAACAGGAGCTGACCATGGTGTCAGAGGTGGAGGTTCTGGGTTGGTTTACAAGAAGGTGGGTTGGAAGATTTGGAAGTGGGAGTCTCTCTGCCCACATCCCCTTTTATACCCCACTGAGGGGCTGCTGTCCTCACCTGCAGCATTCCTTTCTTGTTATTGTTTAGGTTAATAAACAGGTGATTATCAAATTAGGCAAGTTTCTTCTCCTGGCTAAATTATCAAGGCAGATGGAAAACACAGCTTCTTTTCCTGGCATTAAGATTCATCATCAGCTCTGGCTGAACCATTTCCTAAGTATCTTTCTTGCCTTAATTTTTTCCAAACAATTGTCACATGACATTGTGTGTCTAGTCGTTGTGTGGTTCAATCTCATGGTGGATGGCTCCACTGTCTATGCTTAGATAGTCACGATTTTTAAAGACTCATCCTTGTTTCTGATGTCCCAGGTAGATAAAAGTTTATTATACCAATGGCTCATCCACAATGGGTCAGGTGGGCACTGACAGTGTGTACATCAAGACCATTGGCATGAACAAAGAAAGGTCTTGTTCATATGACTCCTACATCTTCTAGACCAATTTCAAAGTGGAAAACTGAATGGGGAAATATTGTTGTTTATCCCCCCACCTTTTTGTAACCAGAGACAACCCTTTAATAGTCACGTATAGAGCCTCTCTCTACAATGGGTTGCAAATCTCAATGGGCTTACAAAGTTCAAGTTTCTCATCTCTAGCCTACGGGATTATTTCCCTTCTTTGACCATCTATCTTTCTGGCTTAACAGAACATATGCACTCATATCCTGCCTTTCCCCAAGATTTATCTTGCAATTTCATTTGATATTCAGGTGGTATTGTCACTTATTCTAATTTAAACCTGAATGTCCTGCTTCCGGTTGTGATTCTGAGTAGAGGAGTCTCCTGTTTTATGTTTTAAGTGGTAGATTAGACTCCTCTCTTAATGTTCATTTTATATACACATGTATGTATGTATACTACATATACATGCATATGTATATGCACATGTGTGTTTTGTCATCATGTATCACATATATAATTACACACATGTGATGTGTGGATATATGTATGTATATATCACATGTGTGCATGATTATATATGTGATATATGCATGTGTGTATCACATGTACAAATATGTGATGTGTATATGCATATATCACACATGCAAATAAAAGGAGAATAATAGGTATTCATTTTGGTATACATTAAATACTTAAAGGACACAGAGCACCCATCCAATTAGCTACGTGATTAATGTCTCAAATATGAGGAAGGCTTCAGTTCCTCTGCAGTCCTCTGTTGGTAGAGGAATTGATAGACAGGGAATAACTGTGTGATAATATCATTAAATTTCTTAATTAGGACCTTTTAGTGACCAAGCCTTTTGCATTATTTTTGAGACATTAATTTGTTTACCAAACCTAGTCTATAGGCTTTCTTCTCATAGGCTCATGTTTGTAAATCTTGAAAAGATGAAGGGTTTAAATAATTACATGTCCTGAGGGAGATGTTCCGCTGGATTGCTGCAGTAACAAGGGCATCTCTACTTCCACACGAATAGGCAGAGGAACACTTTTTGACTACTAGAGGAGTTGTGGAGCTCAGTCCCAACTGATACATCTACAAACTAACTCCTATGCCTAAGGCTCGGGGATCATTGCTGAAGAGGGAGTGGATAAATTGTTACAGCCAGAGCACCAAGGGGTTTGTTGTGAGACTTTGTCTCCTAGGAAAGTCAGAAGCTACACCTGTAAAATCTCACCAACACAGCTGCTTAAACATGAATTGGACAAGGATGACACCAATAAACATGCTAACATGGATGGGGAAAGCTCACAAGGCAGCTAAGGAATACTTAGAGTAGGAGCAAGAGTCTTCTCCAGGGAAGAACATATCAATTGGTTATCCATACCAAGTAGTCATCTCTGGAAAACATGCATAAAAGTAACACTACAGACTGAGCAGGTTTTATGTATGTATTTAGAAATTTATATATACACTACACAGAGAGAGAGGAATGATGTAATTGTATTATAATCTCAATAAAAAATAACTTTCTAATAAAGAAAGGTCTTTTGGTACTAGACTTGCCCAGAATCACACAAGGTACCGGGCTCAAAGTCACAGCACAAAATAAATAAATTGAGCCCCTTTCCTCCCTTAATTAGGCAGAGTACATTCTTTAAACCAGTGGTTCTCATGACTGGCTGCAGGGGAGAATAATTCACAGAGTATTCCAAACTGTTGACTCCTGGTTCAAGCCCTGGACAGTTTTTTTCTACCTGGCCTGAGCATCAGCATTTGTTCAAGTCTCCAGATGATCCCAGTGGACCTCTAGACATGAGGGTCCCTTCCTAAGCCTGAATTTGGGTCACTTGTAATATTCAGCAGTAACTTTGAGCATTGTTGAATAAAATAATACTGTCTCTTTATTATCATAAGGCAATCTCATACCAGTCACAACACAGACATACATTGATGAGATAAGATCAACAGGGAATGGAGTCCAATGATTGGATTCACTTTAAAAGAAGAAACCACCAAATAGAAGAGACATTACTTTATACTTTTGACTAAAGGGTACCTGCTATAAAACAAAATGGATGATTAACATCAGGACTAGACATGTGAATTATGTGACTGCTATCTGGCCTATACCTCTTTGATTATGCACAGCTCAGTTTCATAAGCTCTGAGTTGTGACACATGGGGTCCCATAACTGAATACTGAGTCCATTGAATGAAAAAAACCACTCCTAAGGGCAGATCTAGAAGTAGATGGCCAACACAGAACAAATTCAACAGCGTTTTTTTTGGAGGTTCCTCGTCTCATAATGTTCTGTCTGGGCAGTATTTTCATTTATTTTCTTTCTTCTCTTCCCTTACTGGTCTTTTGCACGTATAGTATGGTTTCTGGTTTATAGGATTTTAGTGTATGTGAATGTGTGTGTCTCTCCATCTATGTATATTTCTCGTGCTTTTTCTGTGGCCATTTTTCTCTTCTTTGTTTGCGCCATTCTATTCCAGTTTGATTGCTTTTTATTTTACCTACATTATTTTTGAATGCCTGTTTGTACTCTAACGAGAGCGAGAAAGAAAGGGTATGGATTTGGATGGGTGAGGAGTCAGAGAAGGCGAAACCATAATCAAAATATATTGTATGAAAAAAAACATTTATTTTCAGTTAAAGCAAAATTCCTGCTTCAGGTTCTGCATTTAGTGTCTCTTAGCATAACCCCCTATAAATGTTTGGGTGTTATCCTGTTCATATGATTTTATTAGAGCTTATTAATAAAAGTTGTAAACTCTTACATATATAGCATGGTGTAGCCCAAGACATTGAGTTGCTTGTATGCCTCCTCCCCGCCCCCTTGTCATAGATAAGAAAAATTCTGACAGCAGAATAGAAAAACAAAACAAAACATTGTCTTTACATTCAAGACTGCTTTGTCTATTCCTGATCTCTCTCTCTCTCTCTCTCTCTCTCTCTCTCTCTCTCTCTCTCTCTCTCTCTCTCTTTCTCTCTCTCTCTCTCTTTTCCTTCCTTCCATTTTAAATAACAAATTTTAGGGTCGTTTTACAAATATCAAAGGAGTACTTCATTGAATTTTAAGGAAATGTATAGAAATTTAGATGGGATTTGATATTTTATTCGGAAGAGAAGATAGCGGGATTTTGGTAATGGAATTGATTTCTTGGTTCCTTTCTCACTAAACTAGTTGTTGGAGGCATCACACACAGCCTCTAAGGACCCTGTAGAGTTGTGGCAACAGTAACAGGACAGTAGTGCTGTAAGAATAGATGAGTACCCTGATCTGTGGAATATAACAGCAAATCCAGAAATAAACCCATGCACTATGCCTTCCAAGTTTTAATAAAGTTGCTATGAACATATTTTTGGAGAGGGCCTCTTTAGCAAGTTGTGTTAGAAAAACAAGATGCCTACATAGAGAATTGAAATGCATCCTTCACTTGTCTCCCTAGACAAATGCTTACTCAAAATAGACAAAACACATTAACTCAAAATTTGAAAATGTAAGAACATTCCAAATGATAGAAAGACTTTACAAAAACTGAATCTCATAAAAGGATTACCAGAATGGAGAGAAAAAAGGCTGGAAAAAGAAAAAAATATATAGCTATTCATTGCCCAGAAAATTAATATCCAGAATATATTTAAAAACTCAACAATATTTTAAAAATTTAAAATATTATAATCAATAAATACACAATATGTTCAGAAGATTTATAGTTCAGTGACCAAAAATCAAGGCTTGACCTGACAGCATGAAACTCTCTTCATTATATTAGATATTTGTTGAAGGAAGTAGCACTGGGTTGGGTGTACAAGTATTAGACTGCTTGTCCTCTGCAGCCTGCCTTTATACAGAGATTTGAGACAAAGTTGTTCATCAGGTAAGTGACCTGAGGAAGCATTGGATGAACTTAAGGAATGAAATAAGTCAACATTAATCATGTGATCAGAATATCTCCAGAAGTAGTAGGGCTCTGAGGGACTGAAGACCCAGGGAAAGCTGTGTATTCACTGGACTGAGTGAGCAAGGGCTTTGCTCACCCAACCCTTCTCACTGCTTGAACTCTGTGCCTTGGGGCTTCACCTCTTCTATCCACTGCTGCTTCTTAAACATGACCAAGTTCTGAGCCCAGAGGTCCATGGGGCTTTACAAGAACATCTTTCTATACAGGAAGAGGAGAGCCTTGGGGGCAGAACTGACACAGGCTGTCTTTGCACTGAGAAATCTTTGTGCTTCAGAATTTGACAGATGTAGAAAACAATCTGAGAGGAGAAATAAGTAGACATGATACACATTGCATGCCTGCAAAATTCTGATTTATTTAAAATGTAAGAGAGTCTCCATTAAGAATACGGTAAAGAACAAATTTTTCATTTTGGGTGTAAGGACAAACTTTACAGATTTCAGAGAAAATTTAAATTTGTGGTCATTTTAGAGAAAGATAATAGGCAGGAGTAAGGACAGACATTTGGAGGGCAAAATCATTATCAGTTGGAACAGAGGCTTTACAATGTGCCGCTCAGGATCAGCTCACAGGTGATCTACATCAGAAATCCTGTGTGATGAAGAACAGGAGTCTGTGAGTGAGAGCGCTCAGCAGCAAGAACAGCTAGAGCATGCTGGGCGGCAGCAAGAGGTCTGGCAGCAGGTAGGGCGGCAGCAGCTAGAGATGCAGCACTGAGGCCTGCAGCAGCTGGACACACAGCAGCTAGGGCGACAGCAGCTGGGTTGGCAGCAGGAAGGCCTGCAGCAGCTAGAAATGCAGCAGCTGGGGCGGCAGCAGGAAGGCTTGCAGCAACTGGGGCGGCAACAGCTGGACACACAGCAACTGGAACTGCTACAGCAGGGGCGGCAGCAGCTGGAGATGCAGCAAGAGGGCCTGCAGCAGCTGGACACACAGCAGCTAGGGCGACAGCAGGAAGGCCTGCAGCAGCTGGGGCGGCAGCAGCTGGGGCGGCAACAGGTGGGCTGGCAGCACACAGACTGACAGCAGCTGGGTCTGCAGCAGCTGGACACACAGCAGGTGGGCCTGCAGCAAGTGGGCCTACAGCAGGTGGTCTGGCAGCAGCTGGGCTGGCAGCAGCTGGACACACAGCAGATGGGCCTGCAGCAGGTGGGCTTACAGCAGCTGGGTTGGCAGCAGCCTTGGCCACAGCCCTCCTCAGAGCAGACAGAGCTACAACCGGAGCTGACCATGTTGTCAGAGGTGGAGGTTCTGGGTGGGTTTACAAGAAGGTGGGTTGGAAGATTTGGAAGTGGGAGTCTCTCTGCCCACATCCCCTTTTATACCCCGCTGAGGGGCTGCTGTCCTCACATGTAGCATTCTTTCCTTGTTATTATTTGTGTTAATAAATAGGCGATTATCAAATTAAGTGAGTTTCTTCTTCTGGCTAAATTATCAAGGTAGATGGAAAACACAGCTTCTTTTCCTGGTATTACGATTTATCATCAGCTTTGGCTGACCATTTCCTAAGTATCTTTCTCGCTTTAGTTTCTTCCAAACAAATGTCACATGACATTGTGTATCTAGGCACTGTATGGTTCAGTGTAGTTTCTTCCAAACAAATGTCACATGACATTGTGTATCTAGGCACTGTATGGTTCAGTGTCATGGCAGATAGCTCTAGTGCCTACCCTTAGATAACCATTGCTATTAAAGACCCATAATTGTTTCTGGTGACCCACGAGGATAAAACATTATTATACTGATGATTCATCCATAATGGGTCAGGTTGGCCCAGAAGGTTTGACCACACACACACATACGCACACAAAAATCCCAAATGGTATGAGAATAGGAAGTCTATTAAGCCATATCTCCTAGCTCAAGTGGAGCACGGTTCATTTCCTAGATCATTTTTTAATGAGAAACACAAAACAATCTTAGGTAGAAAGTTGAATGATTTTCCTTTTCAGAAACAAAACTCTAACCGAGTTTTAGTACCTCTTAAGGGGGATGGGCTTTAGCTCAACTATACCTCAAAGTCTACATGTCTTCATTCCCCCATGGAGGTTTCTTGACCTTCTGTGTCTGGTAGCCTGTCCTTCTTTCTTTAGTAGGAACTTCTGACCCAGGCTCTTGCTTTCCTCAAATGTGCTTCAGAACTTCAGTTAGATGAGCAACGTCCTGCCTCTTGCTCTCTTTGGCCCTGGACTGTCTGTGTCTGCAGAGGTCCTCACCCCTGTAGATGCCTCACCTGTGCCTCTACTCAGGTTAGTGGGTTAGACTTCAACCCTTGTGCCCTCTTTTGAAAAAATGTAAAAAGATTGAGTACTTTTAAAAAGCAGATATCTACATGAAAGGATATCAGTTTATATTAATTTATAGTGGGGAAACACTAACGGCTTAAGGGGTGCAAGAAATCCCATCCAAGCAGCCAAGTGATTGGGGTTTCTAAAAATGAGGAATGCTACCAGTCTACCAGTCCATTATTCATGGTCTGCTGGTATAGAAACAGGCAGAGACTTGCTGTAGCTATGTGATGACATCATCAAATGTCTTAATAAGGATCTCTTAGTGACCAAGCACATTGCAGGATTTTTATCACACTTACTTGCTTAGCAAACATTTGATTTACTTGTATTTTCATTGACTTGTAGCTGTGAATTAGGTTCTATGTAGTTTAAACAGTGATACACTCAGGAGGTTTGTTGCAGTTGTTTGTTTGATTCACTGTTATAAGGTAGGCCAAGAAGGAAACAAAAGTATTGGATAAAGACTGTGGTGATCAGTAAGAAAATTTTTATTTCTGTTTAAGAGGATTAAGAAAGTCTTTTCCCCAAAGCTAAAAAAAAAAAAAAAAAGGAAAGAAAAAAGAAAAAAAGAATAAGAAAACAGCAAATTCACTACAGATCAATGTACACAGAATCACAAACCTTCACCTATCAGAAGGCCATAGTGGCTGAAAAATGAACCCCTCCCCCCAGAGGGGAGACCCAGTAACAGTGTCTTGCTCCTTTGTAGGTTCTTTATTTAATAACCGTGGGCTTGGACATGGTGTCCATATTTTATGATGCTCCTCATATTATCCCAATGAGCAGTGAAATCTGAGATCACCTCACTAAATTGTCTACATGGCAAATAACATCATCATCATCAACAACAACAACATCTCAATGTTTATTTTTTATGTAATAAAAATTGTCTGTGGTTTTGAACCACTAATCTTTGAGCAGTGTAGACTGAAAAGCAATACTCCTTGTTATTATTTTAGGTCACTTTAATACTCACAGGACACGAATGACATCAGTCCTCAGAATGGAACAACAGAGAATCAAACTTGGTTTGAAATGACTATGTCTAGAATACTGGCTCCTACATGTCTTTTCTTGACTGTGTTGATGTGGGATTCCCCTCTGTATGCTGTGCATACCATTGGTTAATAAAAAAAAAACTGGCTTGGCCTAATAGGGTAGAACAGAGCTAGGCAGGGAAAAATAAACTGAATGCTGGGAGAAAGGAGGCAGAGTCAGAGAGAAGCCATGGAGCTGCCGCTGGAGATAGATGCCCTGAAAGTTTGCTGGTAGGCCAGGACTTCATGGTGATGCACAGATTAATGGAGGTGGGTTAAATTAAGATGTAAGAGCTAGTAAATAAGAAGCTAGAGCTAATGGGCCAAACAGTGATTTAATTAATACAGTTTCTGTGTGATTATTTCGGGTCTGAGCCAGGCAGCCTTGTTTTTAGAAGGCCGGGAAACAAGTTGTCTCCCTACAACACCATGTTTATCCTTTGACCTTGGAGGGGAATGTTACTAATATGAATTCTCGATTACTTTTATATAACTTAGCTTCAGGGGGCCGTGGGAATGTACAGCAGTGGGAACTAGTGCTTAACAGGTCCACCCACCAGATGCATGATTCCCTGTTAGGGGAACCCACTTGTCAAGGCCGTGGGGTTATTGACTTTAAATGACTGGTTGTTTTCTGTCCACAACTTTTTCAGGTACTACTGCTTTGCCTCATTAATAATAAAAGCTGTGAAGTTCCTTCCATGGCCCTTTGGTGGTGTGTTTTACACTTACTGGGCGCACATATAGCTGTGGATGGTCAGGAGGATTCTGAAGAATAGAAATAATCCTAGGATAGTTTATATTACTTAGACTGACAGAATTCTCAGTCTCAAAGACAGTCTTTTACATGGACAGCTAACTTTAGACTTCAGAACAGATTCACAATAGGCTGGTTACTCCTGGAGATGAATACATGAGGTCATTTTCCCAGGTGTTATATAGATGATTTAAGGTCAGGATAGAAGCAACCTTAGTAAACATAGCTCCTTGTAGTAAAGGACCTTTCTGCATGTACTCCCCAACCTCAAGGTTTAGCCAATTGTTTGCTGTCTGGGAACTCTCACCATCTTAGAGCTACATGCATGGGTCACTGTGACATTCATAACCTAGGAGAAACTATGTGAATTACCTTGTGTTATGAGAATGGGTCTGGCCTTGAAAAATGTAACTTATAATTGTTCTGAGTTTGGTTGAGGGAGAAGCAGTGAAGAGAAGAGCAGCAAAAGTGGAGAGAGAGAGAGAGAGAGAGAGAGAGAGAGAGAGAGAGAGAGAGAGAGAGAGGAGGGAAAAGGGAGGGGTAGGAAGGGTGTAGCCATGTGGAGGAAGCAGAAAGTGAACTAGAGAGGGTGCAGAGTGGAGAATGAGAACGGATGAAGAGATAGTTAGGAAGCTGTGAAGAAAGATTTTTCAAGATGAGGTAAAGAGAAAGTTGCCATCAGAAAGTGTTTGTGTTTTCTTATTTCTCCTCTCCGACAGAAAAGGCCTAACCTTTAGGTAGTTAAGAACTTTTCCTAAGTCATTGCTGTATTTGTGGATTTTTTTGCATTTCCTGGTCCTACTGGGGGTGGTCATACTTAGCCATGATGCTACCTCAGTGCATGTCTCGGACAAAGGCAGTTTAACTACTTAGCAAGTTAGTGGATGTTGTATAAAGACAATTTGACTATACATGTATATTTTTACTCCTCTGATAAGTACCCTATACTAGCTAGGGCAGGCAACCTTGAAATTGGCCACCAGTTGTTATCATTTTTCTAGTATTCAAGATGTATGTAATTCCTCGTCCTCAATTCACTTACCTCTAACCAACAGCTTAGGACAACACTCAGTGATGAAGTGACAGAATATTGTGGCTCTCCTCTTTGACAACTCTTTCACACAGGTTCTTCCTTCATCATTGGCTTTTTGATGAATTCACACTAAGTGGGAGAGATTTGTGGGACAACAAACTGAGAACAGCCTGAGTTCAACACCAGGCAGGTGCTGACTCTCACACTTCAGCAGCTTCAAAGGATCAAATATTCTCAGCCTCCACAGAAGTGATCACAGAATCAGACTCTTCTGGGTTGTCTCCTCACTGGAGACCCCAGTGCCAGCTGATATCTTCAGTGAAACCCTGAAACACACGAGGAAGACTGGTTGCGCCTCATTCATGGTAAACTGTGAGATAATGACCATGTGGTGGTTTTGTTGATACATTTTGAGGAAGAAATATAACAGAGATATAGGTTACTAATCCATATTTATCTGATCCCATATAGGTCATAGAAAGGGGAGGAAGGGATAAAATTCTACAGAGGAACAGATGTGCTGAAATGGGTATATTCATAAAGGGAAGAATAAATGAAATTTTAGATGATCAACTTTAGATTTTAGTTCTAGTGTTTATAGTTGTAATTTTAACTGTCAGTGGAGAAATACAACAGCTACAATCCAATAAGGACATAGTAACCAATCCCTCAGAACTCTCAGGTTGGAACCTTGGTAGCTCTACAAGGTAAGTTGCATATACAGCAGGTACTTGTTAATCAATACTCCTAAGATAACTTCCTGTAGCAATTTTAACTAATGAGTTGGTGAGCACAGAATAAAAGCAATAGATGTGTGAAGTAGGTGGTAGGGTGGTCTATTCAGGTCGCACATCCTTGAGCTAGTGTCTGTACATAATACAGGTGATTCACAATGTTCACCTGTCTTCTTTCTCGGGTGATTGGGCTTAGCATAGATCCCATTCACCTGGAGGTGTCTGTCTCTCAACCATATGTACTGAAAGCTTTGGACCATAACCCCCAACACAACATCTTTTAGGATGAAAGGGTCTTTTTTTGTTTTTTTTGTCTGTTTGTTTGTTTTTGTTTTTGGTCTTTTGGGTTTTTTTTATATCATGGATATGTTGGTTTCAAAAATAAACAATGCTGCTTCCCTTGTTTAAGATTGTATTGACTATTCCTAGTGTTTTGTACTTTCACATGAAATTTAGGATTTTTTTTAGTTCCATGAATGATGTCATTGTATCTGTGGTAGGAATTGCATTGACAATTTAGCTAGACATTGACGGTATGGCTATTTTCTCAGAACTCTGCCTATTCCTGAACATGGTATGCCTTCTCAGTTTCAATATGTTCGTTAGTCTTTTTTCTTCAGTATTAAGAGAATTAAACCCAGGTCCTCTGGAAGAACAGCCATTGCTCTTAATCACTAAGCCATCTCTCCAGCCCCAAGACCTAAGAATTTAAACACCAAAAGATCCAATCAATAAGCAGATAAATGACACAAACAGATACTTTCTTTTTTGGGTTTCAAGTTTTTTATTAAAAATTTTCACATAATATATGTTTATCGATTTTTATTGAGCTCTACATTTTTCTCAAACAGATACTTTCCAAAAGAAAATATATGAAGGATCACTAAACACGTGGACAATGGTTGTATATTTTTAACCACGAGGGGGATTAAATCAAACCACATTGAAATTTCACCTCGCCCTAGTCAGAATATCTACCATTATAGAAACAAGAAGAAATGGTACGGTGGATGCAAAGGAGTTGGACCCTTCCACACTGCAAGTGGGAGTGAAAACTGGCACACGTGGAAATCAGTGCAGAGTTTTCTCAAAATCTAAAGTAGAACTCCCAAATGATCTAGCCATAGTACTGCTGGATGTGCACAGAAAGAGATGGAAAGCAATATACAATAGAGATGTCAATGCGCCCATGTTTATGGGGTGGCTATTTATAATAGCCAAATCCTAAAATCAGCTCAGTGTGTACCTGCAGATGAATCGGTGATGGAAATGTGACTTAAGCACACAATGGAGAATTATTCACCCACTAAGAAGAATGAAATCCTGTTATTTGCAGGGAAGAACATCAGACAGACAAGTAAGCCTCAGGAAGAGGAGCTTCAAATGTTGCCTCACATATGTGAAATCTACCCCCCCCCAAAAAAAAAAGGACTAGAAAAAGTAAGAGGACTGAGATGGAAAATGATTAAGGTCAGCAAGAGGGCAGAGAGGGAATGAGTGTCAGGGGAGGTAAGACAGCAAATCTAAGATGAGATTACTTTCTATACATATGAAAATGTCATAACGAGAAGCTGTAATGCTATTAAATACCAAATGGGAACCTTCTGGCATTTTTTTTAAATCGGCAAAAAGACTGAAGATGGATGGTATAACCCAATTTGCACAAATATTGGTCTAAAGCTACAGGCTCATGAAATAATAGATCAATACAGTAAGTATCAATCCTGAAATTAGGCCTTGCTACTGCACAGTCACTCATGGTGCCTCTGTGTGGGTGCTGGGTGACACATGAATAGGGATATGGGATTCTTGAGTTGCTTCACTGGTGGGGCTGTCTCAGATATGGTGGACAGCAGTGGTAGACATGAAGTAGGTACTTGGGCAATAGTCTCAGGAAGAATTTGAACTTGAAAGGTCATACCCGGCAAAGAGGAAGCTGAAAGGACCACAATGAGCAGAGCATCACAGGAGACAGCTAGCTCTCATGACACCCAGGGACTCAGGAACATCACAGTGACACACTTCCTCTTGGAAGGAAGTGGTGGAGAGCATGCGATCTCAATGCATTTCACTACTTGAGCTCTGTGCTCATGGGCTTCTCTATCCTTCCCACAAACCATTCTTCAATAGAGGTGGTCATAGAGATGTGTGTGTTTGCTCTATGCAATCTTCTTCCTATAATGGAAGACGAATACAGGGGGAACACAGTAGACCCACGTGAAATCATCTGCTGTGATCATGGCACTGTTAGAGATGAACTGAAATATTGACAAATGAGGATGACAATTCAAGATGGAGAGATGAGACATATGTACGCTTGTATTCTTGGGAAACTAAGATTTATTTAAACAAGGGAGAAGGCTGTTTTTGAAATGGAGAAGAGAAAATTATAAGAATAGGTTTACAGATTTCATAAAAATCATTTTTGTGTTCATTTGACAGAGACACAGGGACAGTGTAATTGGAAGTAAAAATAAATGTGTTAAGACAGAGGCTTTACAATGGGGTTCATGAGACGCATAGTTCACATCTGGAATGGTGGGTGATGAAGAACGGCAGAATGGGAGTGAGAGCGCTCAGCAGCAAGAACAGCTAGAGCATGCTGGGCGGCAGCAGGAGGTCTGGCAACAGGTGGGGCGGCAGCAGCTGGAGATGCAGCACTGGGGTCTGCAGCAGCTGGATACACAGCAGGTGGGGCGGCAGCAGGTGGTTTGGCAGCAGGAAGGCCTGCAGCAGCTGGGGCGGCAGCAGCTGGGGCGGCAGCAGCTGGATCCACAACAGCTGGAACTGCTACAGCATGGGCGGCAGCAGCTGGAGATGCAGCAAGAGGGCCTGCAGCAGCTGGACACACAGCAGCTAGGGCGACAGCAGCTGGGGCGGCAGCAGGAAGGCCTGCAGCAGCTGGAAATGCAGCAGCTGGGGCGGCAGCAGCTGGATCCACAACAGCTGGAACTGCTACAGCAGGGGCGGCAGCAACTGGAGATGCAGCAAGAAGGCCTGCAGCAGCTGGACACACAGCAGCTAGGGCGACAGCAGCTGGGGCGGCAGCAGCTGGGGCGGCAGCAGCTGGGGCGGCAGCAGGAGGAAGGCCTGCAGCAGCTAGAAATGCAGCAGCTGGGGCGGCAACAGGTAGGCTGGCAGCACACAGACTGACAGCAGCTGGGTCTGCAGCAGCTGGACACACAGCAGGTGGGCCTACAGCAGGTGGT
>NW_004949129.1:703292-707212 GCF_000317375.1 Microtus ochrogaster | reverse complement strand
CCACATCCCCTTTTATACCCCACTGAGGGGCTGCTGTCCTCACCTGCAGCATTCTTTCCTTGTTATTGTTTAGGTTAATAGACAGGTGATTATCAAATTAGGCAAGTTTCTTTTCCTGGCTAAATTTTCAAGGTTAATGGAAAAGAGTTTTCTTTTCCTGGTGTGTTAGGGCTCATTGGCAGTTTTCGATGAGCCATCTATGAAGTTTCTTATGGAATTTAGTTCCTTCTGGAAGGGTTTTCACGAGACACTGTGTGTCTTATTGCTCCACCCTTCAGTCTCATGCTATACAGGGCTAGACTGTGTACTCAGGCCATTGTTACTCCCACAGATCTTTTCTCGTGACTGAGAGGGGTGAAAGGACAAGGTTGGACCCCAGACACAACCTCTATGTAGACTGGGATTCGGTTTCTAGAGATGGAATAATCTCCAGGTGGTAAGGTAGATGGGAAAAAGTTAGATTCTATTCTTTTTTTCTTTTTTAAATTTATTTATTTATTATGTATACCGTGTTCTGTCTGTCTGTATGCTTGCTGGCCAGAAGAGGGCACCAGATCTCATTACAGATGGCTATGAGCCACCATGTGGTTGCTGGGAATTGAACTCGGGACCTCTGGAAGAACAGTCAGTGCTCTTAACCTCTGAGCCATCTCTCCAGCCCTATTCTTTTTTTCTATGAAAAACAAATCTCTAACACAAATTTTAATGTCACTATGGAGAGTTTTGGCTGCAGAGCTGAGCTATATCATAAAATGCATGTCCCTTAAGTTGCTCTCCTTGGCCTTATTACTTTACCACCCTGTCTTTTGGCTTTAACTGATCCTGCCAGCCATATTGTTTCTGTTTCAAGATGTCAGAACTCCTACTGCACAGCTGTCATTGCCTCTTGTTCTAAATTCAGTGGTTCTCAATCTGTGGATGTCACCTTTCACAGGGTGCCTAAGACGATCAGAAAACACAGAGATTTACACTACAGTTCTTAACAGTATCAAAATTACAGTTATGAAGTAGCAGTAAAAATAATGTTAACGTTGGGATCACATGAGGAGCTGTTTTAAAGGGGCACAGCATGAGAAAGGTTGTGACGCACTAGTCTAGCTTGTACCCAACGTTACTGTGTCTGTTGAGGCCCTGGACCCTATAGGTACTCCTGCTCCCGGAGTTAGATGGTGAACTGGACTGCTCCCTTCAAGAGTTCTGTTAATACTGACATAACAAGACAATGAGAGGAAGCGGGTATTTCGATGGTAGGATTTCTGTTTGCATCTGTATACTGTGTGGTCAGAGGAAAGACTGCCACCTGCACAGTCCCCATCCCACTGGCTGGTTGACTACAGCTTCTGAGAAGGAGATATGCTGTTCCCTTCTTCTCTTAGGCTGAAGAACAAGAGGTTAACTGGTGATAATTTAAAGACCGATCCCACGCAAACTTTACTCTCTTTGGCTTGCTAAGCCACTTTTCATTTGTGTGTGTGTGTGTGTGTGTGTGCTTTTACTTTAGGATTTTTTTCTGTAGCACTGACGAAGATGAAGGACGGAAACATGGATGTGTCCATAGCAATAGTAAAATGCTTGCTAGATTTAAAACGTCATAGAAAGAGTAAAAACCATGTGCAAGAAGTGTCTATGGTCAAACCCAACACTGAAAACTGCACATGAGAACTAAGCCAAGGCCTCGCTCCCACAACTAAAACAGTGGAGTGATTTGCCTCTGTCAAACAATTTGTAAGCAATCATAGCCACTAAGCTAGTTGGAGACGTGACTGATTCATTTGTCAAGGGTCACAAATTGTCTTTGCCTACCCTTTCCAAAACAATAGTTCCTATGATAGGTCTATAGTAGATCATATGTGTCAAAAGGTTGTAACATTCCATGGTTAATCCCAGTGCCCAACAACTGAGATCTCTCTCCTTAAAACTTCCACACTACAGAGCTGCATTCATACAGAAGAGAGCATGCAAAACCAGTTACATTTCACTCAGTGGCATTTAAATCACAGAGAAAATTTCCCTGAATTGGAAACATTGAGCTCTAAGCACTGTAGACTAAGAGACCCACAGCACTGAGAAAGGGCCTGAAGCCCAGTGGGAAGCCACTATAGATGGCAATAGGGTAATTAAAGAGGAAACTCCACGCTGAGAGAATCACTCTGTATACACCTCACCAAATGTTCTGGTAGTCTGGAATGGATAATTGATGCCAGTGTGATAGAAGTGACCAGAACTGATAACTGGTAGCAGTGCAATGCCCCAGAACGACGTGATGTCTAGCCTAGGCTGTCCTTGCACTATGTAGGTGGGCTTAGAATGGAGGGGAGACCACTGTATTTGCAAAAGGCATCCAGGAACTGTGTCATGTCATTCAGAAACCCAGCCCAGGATGAGATGGTATCTTGTCAAGCATCATGTTACTTTATACAAATTCCTGGTATGTATCATGTCTGTAGCTAAAATGGATAATTAGGTGAGTAACAGTGTCTAACTTATAACCTCATGATCTATACGGATAGGTGCATGCAGTGGGAAGCTTCATACTTGCAGTACAATTGACTTCCTTATAATTAAAAATGAAGCTCCATTAAGTACTAATGAATATATATTAAATGAATGCATGTATAATGAATGGATGGACAAATATAAAGTAATGAATATGTTAAATACACAAATGAAAATATATTAATTAGTATTATCAGTCTTGAGAGTGATCTATGCATTGAAATCATTAAAATGCCCTCCCACATTGATTGATTCCTGTTTGCTTGTAAAATATTTTCATTGCTCACCTGGGTAGAGGTAGTGCATGCCTTTAATCTCAGCACTCTGGAAGCACAGGCAGGCTGAACTCTATGAGTTCGAGGTGAGCCTGGACTACAAGAGCTAGTTCCAGGACAGTCTCCAAAGATACAGAGAAACACTGTCTCAAAATACCATACACACACACACACACACACACACACACACACACACACACACACATATATATATATATATATATGATGTATGTATATAGATATATATAGGTATATAAATAGATATAGATATTTCTTAATCTAATCTTGTTGTCTAAACCTAGTTAATCATTTCAGTTCATCTGTTTGAAAATAAGCTTTTTTCTTAGAAAAACATGCATATACTAGTGATGTGTGAGTCTCCTCTGTATGCTGTGAATATGTTTTATTACCATTAGTTAATGGATGAAGCTGTTTTGGCCAATGGTTTTAGCAGAGTAAAGCTAACAGAGATATAAAGAAAGAGTAGGCAGAGTTAAGGAAAAGCCATGTAGCTACCAAATGAGAAAGACCCCCACCAGAACCTTACCAGTAGACCACAGCCTTGTGGTAGTATACAGATTGATAAAAATGGGTTAATTTAAGAGACAAGAGCTAGCTAGGAATATGCTAGAGTCATTGGTCAAACAGTGTTGTAATTAATATAGCTTTTGTGTGAGTATTTGGGTCTGAGTGGCTGGGAAACTAGAAAAGTGTACATGTGTATTTATATCACAATAGCTCTTAAGGAAGCGTAGACTAATTAAAGAGACATTACATCTCCAAGAATTGCTATATCTGTCTAGACCACATCTCTACCCACACAACCCCAAAGAATCACTACCTCAGGATCCTAGATGATCTTCATTTTGTTTTTCTTGACATCATTAGCCAGCCAGTAATATTTGCAAGCAGTGTAGTTTAGTTTTACAGAAATTTTGTGAATATTGCATAGACTATAAATATCAGAATTTTTCTTTTGCTTGGTATTATATTCTACCTGGGATCAGGGTTCCCCTACTGCGTCCTCAGTTCTCTCTCCTGTTCTTCCACTGCATATGTGTGAATCCTTTCTTGTGAGCGATTTTCTTCTTTTTTTTATTTTTTTATTTTTTTTATTTTATTGAGAAAAGGAAAAAAAAACAAGTTTCC
>NW_004949129.1:675343-702937 GCF_000317375.1 Microtus ochrogaster | reverse complement strand
GTCGGGACCACGAGGGGTGCACCCACCCATTGAGACAGTGGAGCTGATCTATTGGGAGCTCACCAAGGCCAGCTGGACTGTGAAGGAAAAAGCATGGGATATAACTGGTCTCTCTAAACATGGCGAACAATGAGAACTGATGAGAAGCTAAGGAGTGATTTTCTTCTAACGAACAGCATAGGGCAACAATTAAGGGTGAAGCAACCAAAGACTATGACTTTCCTCTTGGTGTCCAACTCTCCTACACATTGTCCCTGTCACTGCCTTCGATGAAGCCAGGAGTTGTGTGGGAATCCTGAGGCTCTCATTCCAATGTTACCAGGGAAGCAAATATTTTCAGCAATCACAGAAGTGGAGGTGGAAGTAGACCCTTCCATGATGTCCCTACTCTTAAGAGCACCCAGTGCCAGCTGACACCTTCCCTGATTCTGTGTGACACACAAGGGCACAGACAATGAAGCCTGTCTATGCCTGATTCCTGATCCACAGAAACAGATAATAAGTGTGTGGTGTTCTAGCTTCTTTGTGTCCAGGGAGTAATATAACCATTGATTGTTATTCTAGACTCATTTGGTCTCTCAACACCTATGAAGGGAGAGAAATCAAAAGGTGCAAAGAAGTAGATATGCTAGGATATTCTTAGTCATGAGGTTTGAAAACCAGTGGATGACTGTTCCCTGTGTGATCCAGTAAATTCTCAATTTACCCAGGCATTAGGGGAAATTTGAGTCAATTTTAGCAAGAAAAATAAGAAGACACAATGTCATTTTATATATGTTCTTTTAACATTTCACTTTATTTAAGATGTAGAAAGACTGATTTTTTTAAAAAAATATAACAAAGAACAAATTATTGCAAGATTTTATAGAGTTCAAAGAATGCTGAAATGTGAGTTCATTTTAGACAGAAACAGGCAGGATTGTGGCAATGCACTTGTTTTCCCAATCAATCTTGTTGCAGTAGAGGCTTTACAAGATGCCTCTCAGGACTCAGCATACAGAAGGTCTACATCAGGAATCCTGTGTGGTGAAGAACAGGAGACCATGGGGGAGAGAACTCAGCAGCAAGAACCACTAGAACAGGCTGGGCGGCAGCAGGTGGTCTGGCAGCAGGTGGGGCGACAGCAACTGGAAATGCAGCACTGAGGTCTGCAGCAGCTGGACACACAGCAGCTGGGGCGGCAGCAGGAAGGCCTGCAGTAGCTGGAAATGCAGCAGCTGGGGCGGCAACAGCTGGATCCACAACAGCTGGAACTGCTACAGCATGGGCGGCAGCAGCTGGAGGTGCAGCAAGAGGGTCTGCAGCAGCTGGACACACAGCAGCTGGGGCGGCAGCAGGAAGGCCTGCAGCAGCTGGAAATGCAGCAGCTGGGACGGCAACAGCTGGGTCCACAACAGCTGGAACTGCTACAGCATGGGCGGCAGCAACTGGAGATGCAGCAAGAGGGCCTACAGCAGCTGGACACACAGCAGCTGGGGCGGCAGCAGGAGGAAGGCCTGCAGCAGCTAGAAATGCAGCAGCTGGGGCGGCAACAGGTAGGCTGGCAGCACACAGACTGACAGCAGCTGGGTCTGCAGCAGCTGGACACACAGCAGGTGGGCCTACAGCAGGTGGTCTGGCAGCAGCTGGGCTGGCAGCAGCCTTGGCCACAGCCCTCCTCAGAGCAGACAGAGCCACAACAGGAGCTGACCATGGTGTCAGAGGTGGAGGTTCTGGGTTGGTTTACAAGAAGGTGGGTTGGAAGATTTGGAAGTGGGAGTCTCTCTGCCCACATCCCCTTTTATACCCCACTGAGGGGCTGCTGTCCTCACCTGCAGCATTCTTTCCTTGTTATTGTTTAGGTTAATAGACAGGTGATTATCAAATTAGACAAGTTTCTTTTCCTGGCTAAATTATAAGGCAGATGAATCTCATCATTTCCTTTTCCTGGTTTGCTCATTGTCCGCTGCTGCTGAGCCCTCTCTCCAGTCTCAAAAGACAAGGTGCATTCTTGGCACCATTTAAACGTCTTTCCTGTTTCAATTTCTTTCAAGAGAGGTGTCACCTGGAATTTTGCATCTTGTTCTGCTCACTTTGTTCTAATTTTGTATGGCTCACTGTACCTGTATGTCAGGATTGTAGTAATGTAATCTTTTGTAACTATCTCTTACAGTCAAATAGACTGTGACTTTTGCTATATATATTCATACACAGACTTAAAATATATATATTTTACTTAAAATATATTATTTTAATATGTAATAGTATATATGTAATGTAATGATATCATTATATGTTATAACTATGAATATTATATATAATATTTTAATAAAAGATCTACAGATACAAATAAAAGCATCAATAAAAGGTGTTTTGTTAATTATAGAGGTTTCTATGCAAATTTAGGAGATTAAGAAAGACATTTCCCATGTCCATATATATTTGTATATGTATACATACATACACACATACATATATATATTTACTTTTTGAGAGGCTTTTGAGACAGGATTATTCTGTAGCTTTGGAGTCTATTCTGGAACTAGCTCTTGTTAACCAGGCTGGCTGCGAACTCACAGAGATCTACCTGCCTCTGCCTTCCCAGTGCTGGAATTAAAGGCCTCACCACAACTGTCTTGCTCGAATATGTTACTTCCTAAGGACTATTTTTTGTTTCATGGCTTCTGGTAGGAGGGGGAACAACTCAATTTTCTTGGAGATCTATTTATATTTGCAGGAGGTTGTGGGTGTGGTTGTACATGCATGTGTGTGTATGCATATGTCTCAAGGTATCTAGAAGTCAGTAGAGGACTTCGGAACTGGAGTTAAGGACAAGGTGTGCATCCTCTAACATGGCTGATCCTTGAGCCAAACTCTCGTCCTCCACAAGCACAACCAGTTCTCTTAACCACTGAGCCTTCTCTCCAGTTCCAAAAGACAAGGTGCATTTTTGGCATAGACAACAGGTAGATAATACCAGCCCGTGGTTCTCATGGTTGGCTACATGGTGGGGCCACGCTGAAGACTGTGGCAAACTAGCCAATTCTTGGCTTCCTATTCAGTTGTTCTGGAATGGAACCTGGAGCTCAGAAGATTTTCTTTTCTTTTTTTTTTAATTTTATTTATTTATTAAGGATTTCTGCCTCCTCCCCACCACCGCCTCCCATTTCCCTCCCCCTCCCCCGATCAAGTCCCTCTCCCTCATCAGCTCGAAGAGCAATCAGGGTTCCCTGACCTGTGGGAAGTCCAAGGACCGCCCACCTTCATCCAGGTTTAGTAAGGTGAGCATCCAAACTGCCTAGGCCCCCCCAAAGCCAGTACATGCAGTAGGATCAAAAACCCATTGCCATTGTTCTTGAGTTCTCAGTAGTCCTCATTATCTGCTATGTTCAGCAAGTCCGGTTTTATCCCATGCTTTTTCAGCCCCGGGCCAGCTGGCCTTGGTGAGTTCCCGATAGAACATCCCCATTGTCTCAGTGTGTGGGTGTACCCCTCGCGGTCCTGAGTTCCTTGCTCGTGCTCCCTCTCCTTCTGGACCTGATTTGGACCTTGAGATTTTCCTTCTCAGATTCTCTCAACAGGAACTGAAGTTTGAGACCCACCTCCTTTAACTTTCCACAGTCCATGCATTTGTGTCTATTTCAATCAAGAAAATAGGTTGCAAAATAATGAACTTTCAATTAATGGTAAGTGAGTAATAGAGAAATCACCCCAAATCACAAGAAATAAGCTTTGACCTTTGGTGAATAATTTTTACGCTGTCGGCTACTCTATTCCAAATACCAGCAGAACCACATGGGTAAGAGAAACTGCTCTAGCTTGAAGTACAGTGAAAAATTACTATAGACAGAACACTGAGTGATGGCAGAGGAAACTCAGAAGTGGGAACATCATGAGTCCACCTACTGGGTAAGTCCTACCCACAATCTCTTTACTTAGAATTAAAATTTCACATCTGCACCATGCTTACAGATGCCTTTTTTGTCACCCATGGTAGAAGGTGGGGAACCATTACTTCCCTGTTACAGAATTTTCTTCTTGTCTGTCTTTTTATGATGACATCATGAAAGAGCTCAGATAATTAATCACTGGGGATATGTGAATGAACTTGGTTGGCATTTACACATGCCATCCAGGAACCAGGCCAATTTCAATAGAAAACGTAAATAACCTGATGCATGGTGACGATAGGGACTTTAAAGGCGTGGTAAGTAGACCAGACTTTACTTGCCAGTTATCACTTATGTTATGTAAATATGTAGCCCATTCTCTTCTAAAAATACCTGTTATATATTCTATGTGTAGATAAATATAATGCCCGTAGGTGGGTTTCATTCTGGCCATTTTTTCATGGTAATATCTTTATCTAAATAGAGCTACAATAGCTATTTTTAACAGAGAAGTAATAAACCTTATTTTGGATTCATGTATGTTACTTTATAGTAAAAATTACATACATATTTCAGAATATATATTAAATAATATTGTTGGGCCTCTTGCAAAATGATACATATACTCAAGAAGAATTTGTGAATTAGTAACAAGGTCCATCTATTGTTATTTTAATTTCATTTTTAAAAAAATATTTCCATGTTATTTATTTATATCTGTTTGTTAGAATTTGGTTGTAGGCAACACAGAGGTCTGGTCTTGTGCTCACAGATAAGGAGAACCTGTAATGTTAAACAATGGTGTTGTTCCTTCAAAGGGACCTGTTATCTACCTGGAAGGCTGGGGACAGACGTGGTTAGTAGCCTGGTAACCTTTTGCTACTTGTGTGGCCAAGACCACAGTGTATCCTCCCCAAGACGCTTATCCTGAGCTTACTTTTCTCAGTTAATCTATAGAACCTGTTTTTAAGGAAGGTGTCAATATATCTATCTATATATAATCAATATATAAAACACATCTTTATGGAAGGTATCCCACATACTTTACTCAGAGTTTCAATGTATTCACACCCCATCTTGTTTTGGGTTACTTTGTTCCTCAAAGAGATTGGTGTGTCTTTTGGTGTGCATAAGAAATTGAATCAATCATCACCAGAAGAATTTTCAGTTTGTGCTGTGCTTAAATATGCCTACAACAAAAGCTATTTGGAAAGGAAAGGGTTTGTTTCAGCTTGCACTTTCTTAGCACCATCTGTCACTGAGAGAAGCCAGGGCAGGAACTCAAGCAGGACAGAAGCCTGAGGCCGGAGCTGGTGTAGGAAGCCATGGAGGAGGGCTGTTTACTGACTCTCTCCTCATAGCTTGCTCAGCCTATTTTCTTATACCATACTAAAGGGTCCAAGAATAAGAATATAAAAATACAGATTCCAGAATTTAGAAATAAAGAAATATAAAGTTGTAAGCCGAGGAGAATGCACGCAGACTCTCAGCAGCTTGAGGATTAACTATTAAGAGTGGGTTACTCTGTTTTACAACCCATAGCTCTATTTACAAAGCCAAAACATCTCTTGCAAACTGGGAATTAGCCTAAAATAACACCGCAACCTTATCCGTGATTAACCACTGATATGAGCTGAGTTAACTTTTAGGAGGTGGATATATGTGACCTCTGGATTATGCATTATCCCTGCTACATGAAACTGGCAACATCAAAGGAGAGATTGCAGAGCTTCAGTAAACACCACCCGAACTACCAGGGAAGACAATGGATTAAGTATAAGCATTAGTTTAACTGAAAAACTCTGTTAATAAAGATTGTAAAGTAAGGCAATCTGTATCTGAGTTTTACCTCGAGATCGTAAAATTTCCTTTGTTCAAACCTACTGCTTGGTGCCCCCATTACTATAGCAAAGTGGGTTCAGAAACTGGCCTTTGCCATAGCCTTACACACTCCATCTCTGGCTGGGTCTCAGCTAGCTGATAAGCTTTTGTGTCCCATGGAGATTTTTTTATTTTAATTTTTTTCCTGGAATAAAGTTTACTTCTGGTTTATTAGACTTTGGTGATCTGTACCCATCTTTATGCAACCCCCGTGGACCCAACATACAGGACCACAGAATCAGGAGCAGTACCCAGTGAACTGGGCTCACCCACCTCAAGTATTAATTAAGAAAATGCCCCCACGGGTTTTAAAGTCATCTCCTCTTGCCAGAAAACTCTCTTTTGCAGGCTCATCCTCTGTCACTGGATTTGATGAATTTAGGTGGGAGAAATTCATGGAGCAAAACTAGGAGATGCTGAGGCTCTTTCCCAGTGGTGTCAAGGAAGAAGGTGTTCTCAGCTATCCCAGAAGTGAGCTCCAAATTGGATTTCCTCAGAGTGGCTCAACAGAAGAGTCCCCAGTTGTGGCATAATGTCCCACCGATCTGGCACCAGAGCGATAGCAAGCAACCTCTACTAGCCATGAAACCCGGCTAGGCTATACCTGGCTTGGATCCAGAGTTTTCAAACAGTCCCTAGGTCTTTTTCTGTGTTACAAATACCTTTTGTTGCTCTTATGTGAATTTTGACTTAGAGTTTCCCATGGATACATAGCCTATGCAAAGCTTGGTTTAGAGGAGACCTGGAAAACTGTGGTACCTCATGAATCAGGAATTTGTACCTGACATTGTACTGTTGGAAGTGTCTATTAGTTTGTTTTGAGATATGGAGATCTACTAGCTAAAGTGTAAAAATAGGAATAAATAAAGATGCTGGGAGGTGAAGGCAAGGGCTTCAGTTCACTGAGACTGAGCTCCCTGCAGCCACGGAGGCTAAGTTCATTCTCAGTGTGTCTTTGTGTCTTCATTTCACAGATCCACACTGAAATATTCTCAACACCAATGCCAGCCAACATCTTTACTGAAGCTTATGAAGTGCCAGGAATCCAACAATGCAACCACACTGTCTGATTCCTGGCCAACAGACACTGCAAGTTAATTGAGTGCAGCCTTGAAACCACTAACTTTTCTTGAAGTCATATAGTGACAAGGGACTGATACAGAAAACATCAAGAAAAAGAAGATATCAAGGGTTGCAGAGAAGTGGATATGCTAGAATATACTTATTCTTTAGGGCCATAAGCCCAACAAACTCATTTTGTTTCTGGGTGGCCCAAGAGATGCTCTGTTTACCAAGATGATGAGGATGGGGGCAACTAAGGGGTCACCCGCTTGTGGAGAAATTCAGAGTAGAGATAATTAACTAAACCCTCATTTTATAGGATGTATGGCCGCAGAATGTAGCTTCCTAGGAGTAATGGGAATGATAAGATCACAAAAGAATCCAGGCAGAACCATTTAGTTCTGAGAATTAATATAGGTATAATTATGGGATGGGTAACCAGTTAGGAATGGCAACTAGGACAGGAGTCGATTATAACTCCCAGCAATCTGTGGGTTTTGAAGGAGAATCTGATGTTCCTAATTGTAAGACATGGGCACCCAAACTTGGAATATCTGTTACTGTAGGCTCCACAGATGTATGTGTATCACTACATATGTATATGCATATCTATTTATGTTTTATTAGCATAGGTTAATGGAACAAGATAAAGGATTTTATCATGGCATTCTATATCAGTATATAATGTACTTTGACGATACCCATCTCTCAATCTCTCTCACTATATTTCTACCCTTTCCAAACGTCCCTCTTTCATTTTCATATGTATGGTTTTTCCACATATTTAAGGAAATGTGATGATTGTCCTTGTGGGCCTGTCTTGTGAAAAGATTTTTAAAAGAGTCCTTGTTGTTAACTATAGGCACCCATGTTTAAAACATTAGTACTTACTGCCTTTGCTATGGACCACAGGCTCTGATAAGCTGTGTTTTCATTTTTATTTGATTTTAGGAATTTTACACCTTCCTCAATGATTTATTCAATGACTGATCACTCAAATAATATATCATTTAATCTTTTTCACTGCTGATTTTTATTTTCATTCCATTTCTATCTGATAACATTTCTATTTTCATTCCATTTCTATCTGATAACATATGTTCGTATGTTATCAGATAGAAATGGAATGAAAATAGAAATCAGCAGTGAAAAAGATTACAGAAACAATACAGAGAGATTAAATGATATATTATTTGAGTAGCAAGGTCAGCTGGTTGTTTCTTAGCTTCTCTGATCTAGCAGGCTTTCACCCCTACATCTGACTTCTGAGTCTTCGTTGGTAAATAGAACAATAGAGACTTAGTTTAAACTGACATATGGTTTAAACCTGCAACAGAGCTGGGGTGGTAGGACTAGAAGGCCCTCAAGGCACTGGCTGGGGGCTGTGGGACTGCAGATGTTAATTAAAATATCAGTTGATTCATATGCAACCACTAAGCCAACAGAAAAACATCATTTGGCACCCAAGGTAGGGTGCCAAATGTAAAAGCCTTCTTTGGACTGCCAGACCCCAGATAATGACATGGAGACTTATTATTAATCATGGAAGTTTGGCCTTAGCTTAGACTTGTTTCAGACTAGCTCTTATAACTTAAATTAAGCCATTTATGTCAATCTACATTTTGCCACGTGGCTCATTGCCTCTCCTCCACAGAGTATGTCCGACTTTCTTAGCGTCTTGCTGATATGCCTAGATTCATCCTGAGTTCCTTTCTTGCCCTGGAAGTCCTGCCTATTCTCCCCTGCCTAGCTATTGGCCATTCCGCTCTTTATTAAACCAATCACAGCAACACATCTTCACACAGTGTAAACAAATGTCCTACAATCATCAACCAAATCCTATGTCAGTAGAATTCTCTAGGACAGTCCCCTCAAAGCAACTACATCATAAGAGATGTCAGTAGAAGACCATAAGGCCACTTAACAGACCCAGTTATAGCTAGCTTGCAGTATATAAAATCTTGGCGGAAGTGAGCTACCAGCATCTGGTATGAAATGAAAAGAGAGTCCTGATGCTATAAAGGTAGGAGAGGACAGCCCTGGGTCATGTAGACTCAGTAGAAGTATAAATTCACTGTCTTAACCTCAGGTTGTCTTGATATTCTGCTCTTCATCACAGTATGGTCTGAAAGAACAAAGAGCGTCTGAATACCTGAAATTGACTCACAGTGACTAATTGCTCCGCGATGGTGATATAGGGACCCTGACGAACAGTATATTTAGCACTGATGACCCACTATGCACTCCTGGCAATTTTAGTTTGAGTTCTAAATGTAAACGGCTAAGAATAGCCACTGTAGTTAAATAAGAATATAGTAGCCACTGGCTCAGAGCTCTCAGGTTATGATGTAAGTCATCAAAGAAGGCATCTGATATGTTCACTATAACTTGCTCTAGGTGTTCCGACACTAAATGAGCTGCAGTAACTAGAAGAAGGAGGTGTGTGGATGAGTAAAAGGATGCTCTACCCAGGTGCCCTTTATCCTATGGTCCCCATCCTTAAGTTAGTGTGAGCATAGAATGCAGTTGGCTCATGCTGCTCATTTGCTGTGTGCTATGTTCTTGGGGTACTTCTTTTCATATACATATGCTGCCTTCTCCCCATGTATCTGCCCTACCTGCACCTCTCCTACGCCACATGGTCACAGACGGTGATAACTGAATAGCAGTGCAAAGGTCTGCTCTAGGAAATCCTACAGCCAGTAGTTACCCGCCCACTGGGGCGTGGCCTATTATACTATTCATGCTGATGTAGAGCATGCGTCCGGTCTCTTTGTCCAGCTGCAGGATTCGGTTTCTGATCTCTGTTCCAGCAGAGGATTCTGATTTGTGAGTCTACCCCTAAATAAATAACTGTCTGTTTCTCAATTCTGAGCTAGTGTGGAATTTCTTTTAAGTGTCCTTCTTCATCAAAGGTCCAGATCTTTTGCCTCTAATGAAGGAAGGGTTGTAGTCTTGCTCAAATTCTAGAACCTCCCTATCAAATGGTATCAAATGTATTGGCATTTATAGAAAACATACTTTGTTTCTACTAATGTAATCTTCTCCCTGGAAGTTTCTTCTAGGTTCCTCTGGGGAGCCATTTTTTGCTGTTATTGTTTTGGCAAAAGTTCCTGTTTAAGGCTCTACTTTTACCAAACCCAACAGAGCACACACTTCTTTGGACAGCCCCTTAAACACAGCCTAATTCAGCAAGCTGCCGACTGATAACCCCTTAAATACAAGTAGGAGCATAGAGGTTTGAACTCTCCTGCCTAAAGCTTGGTCTTTGTAAGAGACTGTCTGCAGGAGGGATCTAGGTACTGGCTCTACACATCCATATTTATGCTTTCTAATGAAGACTTCTGAGGGAAAAGAGCTGGCATGCATGCCACCATGTCCTGTGGTCTTTTCATTTTCAGAGGTGAGCTACGGAAAATCTGACACATAACAACGGGAAAGAAAAAGAAGACAAAATACTTTTATACTTATATGGCTGGAAAGCCCACATTTATTTAAGTTGTAGCAATGACTCCATTTTAGGAAATAGGGCAGAGAACAAGTGCTTCCATGAGGGGGTCACATACTAGGTTCAAGGAATCTAAAGGAAATTCAACATTGCGTTTATATAAGAAAGAGAGAGTACTATAGTGAGAGATAGGGTATATTTGTAGGCAAAAACAGCATTCTAATCAACTGGAATTAAGGACTTGTAGCTGGCATCGCAGGATTCAGCTCACAGGTGGTCTACATCAAGAATGTTAGTTGGTGAAGAACATGAGACTGTGGGTATGAATTCTCAGCAACAAGAACAGCTAGAGCATGCTGGGCGACAGCAGGTACTCTGGCAACAGGTGGGCCTGCAGCAGCTGGACACACAGCAGCTGGGACGGCAACAACTGGAGATGCAACAGCTGGGGCGGCAGCAGGTGGGCCGGCAGCACACAGACTGGCAACAGCTGGGCCTGCAGCAACTGGACACACAGCAGCTGGGGCAACAGCAGGTGGGCTGGCAGCAAATGGACTGGCAGCACTGGGGCCTGCAGCAGCTGGACACACAGCAGGAGGGGCGGCAGCAGCTAGACACACAGCAGCTGGGACTGCAACAACTGGAGTTGCAGCAGCTGGGGCGGCAGCAGCTGGACACGCAGCAGCTGGGGCGGCAGCAGGAAGGCCTGCAGCAGCTAGAAATGCAGCAGCTGGGGCGGCAGCAGCTGGGGCGGCAACAGGTAGGCTGGCAGCACACAGACTGACAGCAGCTGGGTCTGCAGCAGCTGGACACACAGCAGGTGGGCCTGCAGCAGGTGGTCTGGCAGCAGCTGGGCTGGCAGCAGCCTTGGCCACAGCCCTCCTCAGAGCAGACAGAGCCACAACAGGAGCTGACCATGGTGTCAGAGGTGGAGGTTCTGGGTTGGTTTACAAGAAGGTGGGTTGGAAGATTTGGAAGTGGGAGTCTCTCTGCCCACATTCCCTTTTATACCCCACTGAGGGGCTGCTGTTCTCACATGCAGCATTCTTTCCTTGTTATTGCTTGTGTTGATAAATATGTGATTATAAAATTAAGCAATATTCTTTTCCTGGTTACATTTTCAGGTTGGGTAGGAAACACCATTTCTCTTCCTGATGTGTTAGAATTCATCAGTCAGCACTTCCTGCATTACCTTTCTAACAGAGCATCATCAAAGGGCACCATCACATGGCATCTTGTCTCTTGATAGTACACACTTCGGGCTCAGTTCACATGACATAGTCTGTCCATTCTGGTGTAACATGCAATTGTTTCTAACCAGCCAGGGGAGTAAATCCGTGTTCTAATCTGACTGTCCATTTGTTACAGATGGCCAGAAAAGGCCTGAGTGTGATACAAGGCACGGATGTATTCCCTGCCAGCTGTGATTAATAACTCAGTGTTTAGACTTTCTCGTGGGGGAACACGGCACTATTTTCAGTTACGATTGTAAAACATGGCATTTTGCTATTTGCTTTTTGCCACGCACAAACACTCCAAACTTATTCTTAGGGCATCTCAGGGGAAGTTGGCTGTCAAGTGCAGCTACAGCATGAGATCAAGGTCCCTTAACTTGCTGCCGAGGAGCTGATTTTCATTGTTGACTTATTGTCTTTGTAGCTTCAGTGGGAGACATTAATTCATTTCCTGTTTTTAAGACACACTTGCCTACCCATCAACGATAGTTCATTGTGTGCTTGCCTGTTGCTCTAACTTGGATCCTACCATGTTGTGTTGTTGGGCTTTTAAAGCCCAAAGCTTTCCTGCTTCATCTGGGTTGTTGGTTACAAGTTCCTCAAGCAGGAGACTAGAGGGTACAGATTTCTAACTCAGGATATCTGCCTATGTGTTCTCACTGTGAAAACATAGTGTGTGCTTAAAGGCTGAAAAAATATGCCCCCCAGCTGATGACTCCTCAGAAAACAAGAAGTGCTGACAGTCCCTTATGTTCTCCCTGGAGTCAAGGGAACTTAAAACAGGCTATCCTGGCTTGGTGTCATGATCTTCCAGGTCCATGTCACGCCTCTGTTAGGCTGGTCTCTCGGAGAACACCCCTGCAAACACATCTCCAGTCTGTTGTTGGCCTTCCTATAAAACCTGTTCTTCTGAATGCCTGGAGACTGTAAAGTTAGGAAAGAGTAACTGTACCGAACGATGGAATCATGTTTCTAAATGCTTTAGTCTTGCTTGCATGAAAGAAAACACTAACAAAGCGAAAATTCAGTGGCAATGTCAAATAAAAAATGACGAGACAACAAAATAAAACAAAAGAAATCTAACTAACCAGGACAGAACTAACTAACTAATCAGTTACTAACCGTGAAGGTGGACAAGACAGGGAGGAGTGAATGCATCTAAATTTCTTGGAAGGATTTTTTTTTTTTAAATAACCTACAATTCCCATGGTTGTGCCCAACCCCATCAGCTTTTAATCTGACCAGGCGTATTTTGATCAAAGTAGCATATTATTACTCTTGGACTTGAGTGGAAAAGTGGGCTGAATTGGGCATAATAGTGCCCACCTGTATATCTCAGCACTTAGGACACTGAAAGACATCTGTGAGCTTGAGGGTCAGCCTAAGCTACACCATGAATTTGTGACTAACCTGAGCTACCTAGAAAGAATCCTCTCCCAGAAAAGAAGACACGCAGTTGAGACCTATTGATGTGTAAGTAACCACTGCACACTTCTCAGAAATTGGTGGGGTTTATAATAACCAATTCTCAGGTGCTTCGCACCATGGGGAGTTCAGGGTTAGTTCACACTGCCAACCGTTTGCAGACATCAACCCTGATATATTAAAGCTCCTGTACTCCACACACATGCATGCTTGGAAATGTGTTATTTATGAAGAAGAGGAAATAGCTCTCTTCCCTCAGTAGCCAGAACCTACCTGCAAAATGTGTTTCATTCCACAAACCAGAACAACGGCAATAAATGTGGGATACAGAGAGTAAAGTTAATGTGATAATGGCATGTTGACTGTGACTGATGAGTGACAAGTGGGAGACTTTGAAAACTGAGCCCCAAGAAGGGAAACTAGAGTACATCAATGGCATGTGACTGAAGCACTCAGTGTGAAGGATTTGCCCTAGGTGACTGCTAGATGTTGATGGAGGGGAAGTGGACGTCTCTGAGGAAAACATGTGACTCACCCTGTAAGGTTGGCCTGTGGAATGGGTTGCCCTGAAGTAGTCATTGGAGCGACTTACATATGAGCTGTTATTGCTGAGGAAGAGCTGAGAATCAGAAGGAGATACAATGACTCCCAAAATTCCCTTTCTGTCCCCTGGCCTCCTCAAGCCCAATTGAACCGCAATGCTTTAACAATGTTCTTTTGTGCTTGAACTATTTTGGTCCCAGTATTGGTCCTTGTTGCTAGACTCATGTAGCCAGGATAATAGCCTGAGCTGCCTATTGGGCCTCTTTAGGAGAATTGTCTGGTATCCTGTGCCTGCATCGTGTTCTGGCTCTGATAAATGTAGACACAGCTTAGGAAAGTCTTGTACTTTTTCTCTGTCAAAGCAAAGGGGACAAAACAACACTCCAAGTTGCTGTGGACAAAGACCCTGGTGACCCAACTGCAGTACTCAAGGGGCAGTCAAATGTCCCCAGAAGCTCTGTGGTTCAGAGAAAGAATGGCCCTCGAGCAGCCCTGGTGACTAGTGACTACACATGACTCACTGGCGATCAGAACTCATTTCTAATATTTCTGTTTGGTCCCCTGCCCCAAATCTCAGTTTCCTGCTTGAAATTTTCATTCATGTTGCCGACCATCAGCTCCTCTGCTTCCTAATGTTGTTTTCTTATCACATCCAGATATGACCCTGCTCCTCTTCATGGCTGTCTCTTGTGTCCACTTCCCACTTGGACACTGTGGCAGGGCATCCTCAGGCTCCCTGACATGTGACTGGTCCTTTCTTATAGGTTCCCAGAGTAGCTCAATCTCAAATAGTAGATTCCTCGCAAGACCATGGCTGATGACACTCTGAGGTACACGGAGAAACAAAAGAGACTCTGTCTCCAGTGCTGGCTTGTCATGCAGGAGGACTCACTGTTACATAAATCCCAACGTTGGATTTAAGCTTGTGGGAACCACGAGTTTTCTCCTCCAGAGATGAGTGGATGATCTAGTTTGCTTTCTGTTGCTATGACTCCATGACTGGAAACAACTTCAGGAGGAAAGAGTTTATTTTAACTCATAGTCCACCATCAAAGGCAGGATCTCAAAACAAAAACTCAAGAAGAAGCCACAGAGGAAAATTACTCCCTGGCTTGCTTCCAGGTTCCAGGCTAGTGTTTAGCTGCCTTTCAAAACCAACCAGAGAGAGTGTCCCCACCCACAGAGGCTTCCCATGCCAATCAACCATTAAGGACATACATCCCCACAGTCCAATCCAAGGGAGGCAATTCATCAGCTGAGCATCTCTGTCCCAAGCAAGGTGTGTCAAGTTGACAACCAAGATTAACTGTCACACTGGCTTATCATGTGGTTGAGGCTTTGGTTCCCTCTTTCCAGGAGTTGGATGCAGTTGTCACACTTTTCTCTGAGTAACACTTCCGTTTCTCTGGCCAAAAGCCAGATTCAGAAAGATAGAGATTGTGTGTTTTCTGTCATACATAGAGTCCAAGTTGTGATGCAGGGTTAATGTAGTTATGTTATAATAAATATATACTTTGATAACATTTTAAAAAGAAAAAATGAACCACCCACAGTGTTCTACATTTGCATATATTTTTCTGTAAATGACATAATTGAATTTTTGTGGTTGAATTATATTGTTCTGCATATATATCATAATTTTTTATTAATTCATCTGTTGATCAGCCTAGGCTGATTTCAATATTCTGGCCAATGAAAATAGCTAAACAATAATTATGCACATGCATATATCTCTTTTGCATATTGACTCAGTTTCCTTCAGAAAAGTACTGGAGTAATATAACAGGGTTGTATGGTTTTCTATTTTTAGTTCTTGGTAAATCCTCTATATCTTAGTAATCTACCTTCTCAGCTACAGCGAATGGCCCTGCCCCTCCCCCCAGCCCTATCCACTCCTGTCCTCACCAGCACTTGTCACCATCCTGACAGGGGTGAGGAATCTCAGCACAGTTTTGATTTGCATTTCCCTGGTGGATAAAGATACCGCATATTTTAAATGCATATCAGTTAGCCATTTGTACTTCTTTTAAGACATGTCTATTCAGTTCATTTATTCATTTATGATTGGACCATTTGTTCTTTCAATGGTATATTTTTAGTTCATTGGTAATCTGAATATTAATCATTTTCCAGATGAACGTCTCCTCCCTCCTCTCCTCTTCTATGAGACTAAATTCCACTTTGAATAAACATCTTATTTACACTTGATGATTGAAAAGGGGAGGCGTCTCAGGGTCAGGTAGAAACCTAGTGCAAGGGAAACTCCCACAGATCTACAAAGATGACTTCAGGGAAGACTCCTAACAATAGTGGGTGCATAGCATGAACTGGCCATCTCCTGTGATCAGGTTGGTGACAGTACCAATTGTCATCAGAGAGCCTTCATGCAGAAACAGATGCAGAGAGTCACAGCTAAACATTAGGCTGAACTCTGGAAATCCTGCTGAAGAGAGAGAGGAAGGACTGTACAAGCCAGAGGGGTCAAAGACATCACAAGAAAACCCACAGAAACAACTAACCAGGATCATAGGAATTCACAGAGTCTGAACCAACAACTAGGGAGCCTACATGGGACCGACTTAGGCCCTCTACATATATGTGACAGCTGTGTAGCTTGGTCTACCTGTGGGACTCCTAACCATGGGAGCAGGGGCTGCCTCTAACGTTTTTACTGGCTCTTGGGAACCATTCCTCATACTGGGTTGCCTTGCCGAGCCTTAATACAAGAAGAGGTGCTTAGTCTTAATGCAAGTTGATATGTTATGCTTCGTTGACAGCCATGGGAGGCCTGCCCCTTTCTGAACAGAAACAGAGGGGGAGTGGATTGGGAGGTGGTGGAGAGGAGGCAGGGAAGGGTAATGGGAGGACAGGCGGGAGGGAAAACTGCGGTTGGGATGCAAAATTAATTAATTAATTAAATTATGTCTTAAAAATCTTATTTACAAAAGCCATTTTAATCTTTCAGGTCTAAGGCCCCCTGATGATGTGTCTGTGTCATGAAAAAGAAAGAGACAGAAATACGGACAGACTAACAGTTGAAGCATATGTAGTGAATAAGCATGTGGAAAATGTTAACACTGAGATTCCATCTCACTCCTGCCAGGATGACTGCCATAAAGAAAACAAACAACAGGGCTGAAGGTGTGGCTCAGTGGTAGAAGGCCATACTGGAGTGTACAAGGTCCAGGGTGTGGTCCCCTGCACAAAGAAAAAGAGAAGAAGAGAGGGAGGGACACAGGGAGGGAGGGAAGAAGGAGGGCTGGCAAGCAGGCAAAAAGAACAGAAAGTCCACTAGCCAGAAGTGATGGTGAAGACATGGGGAAAGGGAGGCCTTGGACACTGCTAGTGGGAATATACATTGGTCCAACCCCTGTGGAAATCAGTATGGAAATGCCCTGGGCCTGAAAGCAGATTCACCATGTGATCTTGGCTCTCCTGTTGTGGTGTGTACACAGAGGGCGCTAAGTCAGCACATCACAGAGGCACACACAGCCATACCCCCTACGGTGCTATTCACAACAACCAAGTTGTTCTTCAGGCCAGGAACCCATCAGCAGGTGCACAAATAAGGAAAATGTGGTGTATGAACACAATGGAGTTTGATTCAGCATAATGAAAGAACGAAGCTATGCCATTGCCTGGGAAATAGCCACACAAAGTAAAATATGTCCAACTCAAAATAGAAAAATATTGCATGTTTTCCCTCACCTGTGGTCCTAGATTGTATCTAGAAAAGTAAGTGTATTATATGTATTTGATGTGAAAGCAGATGAGCACAAAAGGGAAGGAGGTGGGAGGAGGATGAAGGGATGGAGAAGAAGACGGTGAAAATACATGATATACCTGAAAGAGACTGCCTTCTTGAAACCTAGCACTATGCATAATGAATACACACCAATAAAACATAAGTAAGAAGAATGAGAGGTGAACACATTTTATGCCCTTGAAGGCTTAAAGTTTTATTGGGAGGTATCAAGCAATTGGTATGAAAATAAATTCCATGGGTGGAAGTGGCATTAGAAAGAAAAAAATCTAGAAGTAAAACATATAACAACTTGTACTTTGAAACAGAGTCAGGAATTCTAAAACGATTTGAAGAACAATTTAACTGTAATTCTGATGTGCTTGTATCAAAAATGATTTTAAGAAAATAAATAGCAGCAGAGACCAGGCTTTTCCAAATCATCTGATGAATCTATCTATTTATAACATCGGCATATCACATGTCCTGTTGAATGAATGCCTAGACTGTAGGATTAAAGTGAGAAAGAGAAGCGATCCAGGTCAGGATACCCAGAAACTAGAACCACCATAGCAGCTGGGGTGGCAGCAAGTGGACACACAGGAGCTAGGGCAGCAGCAGCTGCACACACAGCAGCTGGGGAAGCAGCAGGTGGTCTGGCAGCAGCTGGGCTGACAGCAGCCTTGGCCACACCCTTCTCAGAGCAGACAGAACCACAACAGGAGCTGACCATGGTGGCAGAGGTGGATATTGAAAATGAATTTACAAATGAATGTAGAACTTGAATCTGGGCATCTTCATGCCCTGGCTCCCCTTCTATACCTTGTTGGGGGTACTCTTCCCTTTGCAGTGTTAACCATAATAAGTAAAGAGTCATTAAATTGGATGATTATGTTTTCTACATTTGATGGGAAACACTCCGTTTTCCTGAAGGATTAAGGCCTATCTGATACACACTCAGCACAATTGTTTTTTTTTTTTTTGATGTTTCTAGTGATTTTATTCTTTTTTTTTTATTGAGAAAAAAAATTTCCGCCTCCTCCCAGCCTCCCACTCCTCCCACCCTCCCCCCACTCCTCTCTCCCTCCCTCTCGAGTCTGAAGAGCAGTCGGGGTTCCCTGCCCTGTGGAAAGTCCAAAGTCCTCCCCCCTCCATCCTGGTCTAGGAAGGTGAACATCCAAACTGGCTAGGCCCCCACAAAACCAGAACAAGGAGTAGGATCAAAACCCAGTGCCATTGTCCTTGGCTTCTCAGCAACCCTCATTGTTCGCCATATTCAGAGAGTCCGGGTTTATCCCCTGCTTTTCCAGTCACAATCCAGCTGGCCTTGGTGAGCTCCCAATAGATCAGCCCCACTGTCTCCGTGGTGGGTGCACCCCTCTTGGTCCTGACTTCCTTGCTCATCTTCTCCCTCCTTCTGTTCCTCATTGGGACTTTGGGAGCTCAGTCCAGTGTTCCAGTGTGGGTCTCTGTCTCTATCTCCATCCATCGCCAGATGAAACTCAGCACAATTGTATGGTTCAGGTACGAGTTAGTATTCTAAACTAAGTGTGCTGATGTCTTTCTTTTCCCTAAATCTTTTTATCTTCCCTTCCTGTGTTCCTTGTTATCCATTTAAAGTCCTTCAGCTTTTCCATAGAGGACAGTCCTTAAAGGTTGATATTCAGTCTGGGTGTTGCTCTTCCCTGACTATAGTTTATGAGACTTACTAGCTCCAATAAGATACTCTGAAATCTCATAACCACCAAAGTTATCATTGGAAAAGCAAGTCAAAATCCACACAGTGTAGTCAGTTGTAACTAAAACTAGTCAGTGAGTAACAGAAGAATCCCCACAGCTCTCACACTATCTCTGCCCCACTTTCTGGACCTGAGAAGCCTCATAGTTTTTTGTTGTTGTTGTTGTTTGTTTGTTTTTTTTTTTGACAAGTCAATATGTTTAAAAGGGTGGGATTTGTACAAGCCTTGTGCAGGACTTGCGTAGGTCTTATGTAATCAAAACAACCATTTCTTCCGTTTTGTGTGTGCAACAGCCTTATCACATCCAGAAGCTGATATTTCCCAGAATTCCTCTCCACCCTCCAGATAATACATGCTGCCCATCCCATCTTTTAGATGGTCCTTGAGTCTCAGAGTAGGTGAGAGGAGCACAGATGTTCCACCTATGACTAAACACTCAAGCAGGGGCTACTGGTGTCCCCGACACAGCTGAGGGGGCAGAGTCACCTTTCTTTAGGGAAGGGTGTCCATTACCAGGTTACCCATGTCCCAGTGGATGATCCAAAACCCATGAGTATATAAGCAGCACCAACGGGTTATAAGAAAAAGTAGTTTTGTTTGGGGGGGTCAAGAGGACTTAGAGGGAAGGACTAAAGGTATATATAATGAATATATATTGTATACGTGTGAAATTTTCAAAGAGCAACTTTTAGACATTAGTATTTTTCATGAGTGGACACTGGAATCATCATTGAAGTCAGTAACAAGGGTTATATAACTAAAACCCATATTTATATGAATTACATTTATATTTATATAAAGTAGAATATGTAACATAACATGATTACTTTGAACTTGAATAGTGAGAGACTGATACAGGTGTTGTTAGTTATAAAGTAATAATAGTTTATTATTGCCTCATTTTATCCTGTTAAAGAAATGTAACTTTCATCTGACTGCTTTTCTTCTCAATATTTTGATGACTGTGTTTTCTTTATTAACTAAAAAAAATTAAAGAAAATGTAATGATGTTTTATAATTTTTGTCATGACCTTCTAGGGTTGGGGGTTTGGGTATCCTGGGCTGCCCTGATGGTTAGTCAACAGTATTAATTGAGATGATGAAGAAGTCTGGGTAAGCAAACATTGACTCAAGTTCCTTAGGAGGAGTCATCTTCAACTCCACATCCCTATGACCCAGCAAGAACAGTAAAACAGTAGAACACAGAGAAAGTGTTGAGGGAGGCCGTTCATTCATTCCCGGCAACCCAGACCCAAAATAATCACTCAAAAACTATATTATTTGCAATACTGTTTGGCCAACAACTTAAGTGTATTTCTCGCTAGCTCTTACATCTTAAATTAACCCATTTCTATTACTTTATATTTTACCACGAGGCTCATGGTTTACATCTCTGGCAGTGGCTACGTTGGTGTCTTCTTGACTCCACCCACTCTCTCTAGATATATATCTTCCAAGCTGGCTATATTCTGTTAAGCCATTGGTCAAAAGCAGCTTCTTTATTAACCAATAAAAGCAACACATATATAGAAGGACTTCCCTCATCAGGGAAGGGCTGGAGAGATGACTCAGAGGTTAAGGAACACGAACGTTTTTCCAGAGGTCCCGAGTTCAATTCTAAGCAACCACATGGTGACTCACAACCATCTATAATGATATCTGGCACCCTCTTCTGGCCTGCAAGCATACATGCAGACAGAACACTGTATATATAATTAACAAATAAGTCTGGGGACTGGTGAGATGGCTCAGTGGTTACAATTACTGACTGCTCTTCCAGAGGACCTGGGTTCAACTCCCAGTACCCACATGACAGCTCACAACTGTCTGTGACTCCAGTTGCAGAAACTCTGACACTGTTACACCAATATACATAAAATAAAATGAACAATTTTTTTAAAAAAGAATAACACAGGGGGTTTCCAAGTCAGGCAAGTTCTATAGCTCAGTTTGATATCTGTTTTGATATCTGTTCTGATTAGTTGGTGACCTTAAATTACTGCTTTGTAAATATTTTGAATCTTGCTCTTGTCATACAATTTTGATCTCCTCTGGTGCATTTCTTGAGCAGGCATTCTACTAAGTCGTGTCTCAAGCCTTCTGATAGACTGGAAAGCGATGCCTTGTCAGAGGGAAGCGGGTCTCTGGAAATCAGAAGAGTCCAATGGAGAGTCTTAATCAGTAGGGATGACTCAGAAAGTCTAGGGAAAGGTCTAGAAACCATGTCTCTATTCTTTATTTTTTTCCTCTGTCCTATCCCAGTACACAACTAGAGTTTCGACACCCCCAGAATAAGATATCAAAATAGAGCATCAGAGTGTAGAAACTGCACAACCTAAAGACAAGAGTAAAAGTGAATTGCACAAAGTGAAATGGATTATCTGGGAGTCAACAGCACAAGGACTTAGAAAGACCTCAGAGGAATGGTTTTAATATGTGTTTATTAATTCTTTGAGGATGTACGCATGTATACAATGTAGTTTGATCATGTCCATCTCCCACTCTTCTATCCCCTGGAACGTAGCTGACTTACCAGGAGTCACGCACCTCAAGAAAACTTACTTTCTCTCCACTACCATAGCTCCTCACCTAGGAGAGAGAGGTTCATGAGCCCCTCCCAACTCCATGCTGGATTGTTGAGTGGTTCGATCTTGTGTTGACTGTCTTGATGTTGTGCAAGCAGCCACAGCTGCTACGAGCTCTTGAATGCAACCTCAGAAAATACCAACTCCTGTGAGGCTACTTCTCCCTGCATTCTTTTCCGCCTCACAAAATCATGGCTCCAACCTCTCCCTTACAAGGAGTTGGTCGACTGGTTGAAGTTCTCAATACTTATAGCTCTCACAGAGGGACTAGCTCCTTAGTCATCTAGCTCTGGGAAGGGCTGGGGTGGGTATTTATCAATGACAATAAAATGGCTTTCAACATGCAGACAAACACTTGCTGTTGCAATTCACCAACACCCCACCCTCAACTCAGCTTCCCCATGGAGGGATTTGACTGTATCTTCTCAGAGTTGATGCCCTAGAGCCAAACTTTTAACTAGCTTCTATCTGGAAACCAGCAGTACATGTAATTAGTAGTACTTATGTGTTTGGTTCCTGCCCCCATGAAACCAAGTCTCCAGCCTCTCCCTAAAAGGAGTTTGACCACACATCAAGCACTCCAACTTTTATAGCATCCATCAAAGGGACTAGCTCCTAAATACAAGAGTCCTTGGGGACCATAAGGATCAAAGAGGCAATTTCAAGAAGGCTCAGGAGCTGTGTCTATTTCTGTAGTCCAGTGCACACCTAGCAAGCAGAAATACCCAGCTCCCGTTGCTTACTGGAATGGTCTTGGTTTCATATTAGCTATGAAGACCCCAATTCCCAAGATTTTAATTAACCTTTTAGTCTTGGGTATGATAATTACTACAACCTTGAGAGGCTGAAGAGCAGGTAGTCAGACATTAACCATATCCCCGCTTCTCAGGCTTTCTCCAACAATAGATCCCACCCTACCCCACGCCCAGCTATGTTGCCTGTCTGACTACTGACAGGAGAGTGGTGAGTCCTTATGTAAGGGAGTAAATCACCCTGTGGCAGGGTCAGGTCTGAAAGAAAGTGAATGTGCCATAAATCCTCTACCACCTTAGTGCTAAGAGAGTTTAGGATAAGAGCCAGCTCCCAGCTTGTCTCTCGGGAACAAGGGAAGTAGACCACACAGGGAGCAAGCCAGTTCCCCCGCTTCTTGAGTGACAAGGCTCTGTCTTACATCTGGGGATACTGATATACTTGACACGCTTCAATTCTCTGCGGAACCACTGAGAATAAGACAGTGATTTGAACAAGAACAAGGAATGAGAGGCAGCCAGACTCTCTGCCCCAACAAGGCCAGTCTGGAAAGACTGAACCAGGAGTCAGGGTGGAGACACTTTACCTCATATGCAGAAATGAACAGGAAGACTTGGTTGAAATGCAGAAGAGAGGAAATATGCTCTGAACAAAACAGCAAGATCAGTATGCAGACAGTTATGAGAGTTGCAAGGCCTGATCATTTCAAATATCTAACTAGATTACATTGAGATGCATATAAACTGGTACATGAAAGGTGTCATGGTTGGTTCTTTGTGGGTTTTTGTTGTTGTTGTTGTTGTTTTGTTAATTGGTTTTGGTTTGCAGGGGGTGGTTTTGTCTTTTGGTTTATTTGGTTTTTCTTTTGTTTGCTTGTTTGTTTTTGTCAACTTGACACAACTGAGTTTTCTGGGAAGAGGATCCTCAATTGAGAAAATGCTTTCATTAGGTCATGAAGCCTGTGGGACATTTTCTTGACGGATGATTGATGTGGGAGGGCCCAGGTCACTATGAGTGACATCACCCCTGGGCCAGTGGTTCTGAGTGGTATAAGCAGACTGAGCAAGCCATAACGAGCAAGCCAGTGTTCGTTGCAGTGAGCCATTGATCTGGTTCAAGGTTTTTGGCTTCTGTTACACACTCTATATTGGGTCTCACGGGGACTCCTCCTGGATATCCTGCTGTTATGCTGTGTTGTGAACATCCTGCAGCTTTGGGTCTGCAGGTTTGGCCCCTTCACCTGCTTCAACAGATCATAGACAAAGTGGATGTTAGGATGGGTCATCTCATAGCCCTAGTTCTGCATCTGGGTGGTAGTAGAGTTGGTCAGACTGCCAGCTCTCCCCCATCCTCACCACCAGGGTGAACTCTCCTGGGTAGTCTAGACTAAATCACCATATGCAGGAAGGAGCAGGTGGTAGGCCCACTCATTCCCTGAGGTGTGTGTGTGAGAGGGGTTAGCTCACCCATGCCTACACCACCAGAGTCAGTTCTACTGTGCTGACCAGGTGAGGTGCAGGGACTACTCTCCTGAGTACTGCAGCTGGTAAGAGGCAAGGGAAGTGAGAAGGGGAGGGTGGGGAGAGCTTGGGAGAATGGGAGGGTTGGGATGGAGGAAGGGTGGATATGGGAGCAGGGAAGTATATATCTTAATTAAGGGAGCCATTTTAGGGTTGGCAAGAGACTTGACTCTAGAGGGGTTCTTAGGTGTCCATGCAACTCATGTTTTATAACACTATACGCTCTTACTTTGGGATTTTTAAGTTGGTCATCTGAAACAGTTTCCTGGGGAAAAGTTCTGTTCATCTTTCTGTTAATTTTGTATGTATGGAAATATGTGAACCTGTAATATGTGGCCACATGTTTGTTTGGATGTTCACTTTGCGTGTTCCATGTGTTTAGTCTCTGAGCTTTGCTGAATCTGATATAATAAAATCTGTAAAACTAGTGACTCCACGTTAGAACTGCTCTGGAAAAGAACAAATATGTGGCCACCCTCCATCTTGGTTGAGTTCAAAACAGAAACCTCATTGTCATCTTTACGAAGGGTGACCATGTGAATAGTTGCCATTTTGGTTTAAGCCATATGACTCCATTGCTACCTTTAGTAAAGGTAATAACATGCATTGGCCCCACCAAGGGGACATTCTGTCTCCAATATACTTTGGGTTTGGATATGTTTCTATACGATAATTCCTGCCCTGTCCTAAAGACAAGGTTTATTAATGATAAGATTCAAAACAATGCTGTCTTACTGAGATATTAAAGCTGCACCTCTGCATTTATATATAGGAATGAGTCTTATTGGCAGCCAGATTTTGTAACCTAAAAGTAAACTCCTTGATATTATTCATTTAGAACACTAAATTGTTTACAATGTCAAAACTTGGTTCTGCCTTCTATAGATTATTAGTATGCGCTAGGTCTCAGGACAACAGCTGAAAACTGGAGACTGAAATTTTCCTTCTAATCATCTTGCTTTTCCTAACATTGGTAAGTTGTAACTGATTGCATAAACTGTATGTCCAGATTTAACCTATATGTTCTCAAATTAAGCCTAAACAACATTTGTCTAATTTAGATATACCTAACAGGTAATGATCGTTATGGTAAAAATAAAATCACTTTGCCCATCACAGACAAATGCTGACAGTTATGTGCTTGGTTACACATAATTAAACTCTGATAATTAAGCTTCTCAGTGGCAGAAATCCAACAGCCCTTCTAGCCTCAACTCCCTCCCTCCCAGCCACGAGTCATGTGGCTCCCCGTTCTTAGTGGTTTCCCACTGGATCTGCCCCTTCAGCTCTGAATGTTGCCATCACTGCCCACCACACCCCTGGCTCTACCTTTCATCCTCCTCAGTTGTTGTCATTGCCAGAAGGATGAGTGTCCCCCATTGGAGACAGTCTCAAGTGTTTTACTGGTCCTTCCCTTGAGATAACTTCAGCCTATTGACTTTTTGTTTTAATCAAGTATGGTTTTTGGTAGAAGTAGCTTCAGACAGACCACGCAAAGCCAGGGACTGGGTTTTCGGAGGTATTTTGTTTGTTCACCTGGGTCTGATCAAGCCCAGCTGAGTTTTCACAGATTTTGCAGGCTCTAAGACGATCCCAAAAATTCACACTCCGAGCACAACTTTCAAACACCACCCAAGTTCTTCTTTCTTGTGAATTTTCAATTGCTTTTGGTACACTTTTTTTTTTTCCTGTGTGCGTGTTTGTGTAGAGGGTGCACACGCCTGTCACTGCGTGTGTGTGGAGGTCAGAGGACAGCTTGTGAGTGTCAGTTATCTCCTTCCTCCCTTCCACTATGTGGGTCCTGAGTTTGGCAGCAAGTACCTTCACCCCTTGAGTCACCTCGATGGTCCATTCATGCGACATTTCCCTTGCCTGGTTTTAAATCTCGTCCCTCAACCCTTTCTGGAGTTATCACTAGTCTGCCTGCACTCCACTTCTGACTGAGTTTCCTCATGTGCTCATGATTTATTTTAGCACAGCGTCATGGATGTGAAGGCCACTGGGGAGCGAGCAGGATAGTCCATTTTCTGCCATATCTCTCCCCATGTTCGCTGATCTCTTGCCTCGTTTTACTTCTTTTATTTTAACAACGTAAACAACCTCAGGTGCAGCCTCCTCCTCTTCCTCCACCTTCTCTTCTGCCTTGGGACCTGAATAATTCCCTAGCATTTACTAGCTTTTTAACTCACTTTGTTTACAATTTAAAAAAAAATGCTTCCATATTGCACTCTGGAACAGAAGTTTTCCCCATTATATCCTATCTATTTGGTCCTTCCTTTTATTCCTAAGTCTTTATTTTGAAGACTAAATTGTGAGTTTCCTTTGGAACTACTGGTCTTCATGTGCCTTATTATCCTCAAAGTCCAATGACCCTGTGAGTCTGCCAATCATCTTATGGATTGAAAAGGAAAATTATTGTTAATTAAATAAGGTAGGTCATATGATTCTGAAAAGTAGTCCTATAATATGAAAAGTATATTATATATGCAAAATCAGTTTTTTTTTCTGATTTTGAACTGATATATAAAATTGTATGTATTTATGGGGTACTATGTGATACTTCTATGTGTGTATGTGACACTGCTTAAATCTGAGTTAATATATTTGCATCCTCAAATATATATTATTTCTGGGTGGTGAAAATATTTAGTATCCTTTGTTCTAGTCGTTTTGAAATATAAACTATTTACCATCTGTGGAAACTTTCCTATGCAACTGAACACTGTAACTATTTCATTTTAAAGTTTTATTTATTTATTTATTTATTCTATCTATATGTGTTTTACTTACATGTTTGTTAGTATACTATGCGCATGCCTGGTGCCTGTGGAGGCCACAAGAGAGTGCCGGATCATCCATTATGAGCTGTCATGTGGATTCTGGGACTCAAACCCAGGGCCTCTGGAAGAGAAGCCAGACCTCTTAAACACTGAGTCATCTCTCTGGCACCAGAACAGTCTTTTTTATCTAATTGTTTTACACCATGTGAACCAGGTATTCTTCACTTGTGCCTCCCTATTCTTCCCAGAATCTCAGAGCCACTTCTCTACTCTCAGCATCTGAGTTCTTTCATTTTTTTTTTAAGGTTCCACATTTGAGTGACACCATGCATGTTTTCTTTCTATATCTGGCTGGTTTCACTTAACATCGTCCAGTTCTAACCATGGCGTCACAAGTTACAAGAGTCCACCTGTTTTATGAGTAAGCAGCATTCCATTGTGTAAAAGGCATTTTATTTGCCACTCATCAGTTGATTGACACAGGCTAATTCTGCTCCCCAGCCAATGTGAGTAAAGCTGCAATAAATGTGAGACCACGCTTACCTCTAACACACTAGCAAGACTAGTTTTCTTCCTGGCCATGGTAACCTTGGAAGGAATAATACTAGAAAACTAAACTAGTAATTCTCTTAAAATAAATGAAAGAAGATACATATATGTCTAATATAAAGCAGTATTTATTGAAGAATAGTCAGCACAGAATGGTGAAATCCAAGAAAGTTGGAGACCTGCGGGATACGTTTAGCTGCACCATGCATCTGAGACATGCATGTAGAGGGAGGATCCTTGGGAAATATGGGCAGTGCTTAATGTAGGATTCTCTTCTGCCACTTTCTTATTGTTGTCAGGACAACAAACGTAGGAATTATTTAATACATGGATGAAAAGTTCAGCTCACTGTCATTATGACTGCCTGGGGACTGGTATTCAGAGAAGAAATTCAACAAGAGGGGCGACAGCAAGTTGTACTACAGCAAGTGGTCTGGCAGCACACTGGGCGGCAGCAGCTGGACAC
>NW_004949129.1:672752-675203 GCF_000317375.1 Microtus ochrogaster | reverse complement strand
GCAGCTGGACACGCCACAGCTGGGACGGCAGGTGGTCTGGCAGCACACTGGGCGGCAGCAGCTGGACACGCCACAGCTAGGACGGCAGGTGGTCTGGCAGCAGACTGGGCGGCTGCAGCTGGACACTCCACAGCTGGGACGGCAGGTGGTCTGGCAGCAGACTGGGCGGCAGCAACTGGACACTCCACAGCTGGGGCGGCAGCAGGTAGTTTGGCAACAGGTGGTCTGACAGCAGCTGGGTTGGCAGCAGCTCTCCTGACAGGGACTTTGGTCACAGCCCTGCTCAGAGCAGACAGAGCCACAACGTGAGTTGACCATGGTATGAGAAGTGGAGGTTCTGAGAGAGGTTTTGAAGAGAGGGAGTTTCTCAAGTATGTGAGCCTCCTTATTCCCTGTCCCCTTTTATACCCTGATGCTGTTACCAGGTAAAGGGTCACTTCCTTGTTATTGTTTCTCTTAATACATAAACAGTCACTAAATTAGTTAATTGTGGAAGACTCTATGTAAAAGTTAAATGGAATGCATTCTTTTCTTTCTCAGGGTCAGGGTTTATCAAATCAGTCTTTCCTCCTGAGTCACTTCTTCTGGTTCCTTATGTGTATCATCAAATTTTAAAAATTCCTAGTCTGATTCAATTGATTGATAGTCATGAGATGACATAGCATACAACAATCCAAGTGCCATCGTGGGGCCTCATACCAGTCCTGTAGTGGGTCTGTGTCTCTTATATCCTAAGAAACTCTTGAAAAGTAAACTGTGATGGTACTAGAAGAAAGTTTGACTGTCAAAGTTTGGATGAAGATTATGAAGGATAAAATGAATTTGTGACATGGGCACGAGACCATTCCATATTCATATTTCCCAAGAAGGAAATATGGAATGTCAATAAATGTGGGAAGGAACACAGGAATGCCTGAGATGTTCCTCAATTTCTAGAGAATAGTTAGGGTAAATGATGTTCACACACCTCAGACATTTTTTATGAAGACAAATAACATTATTGCATTTTATACAACCTTGAAGATGCTGGGCTAAGAAGCAGGCTTCTCTGCTGAACTGTAAACTTATAACTCTGTATTATTATATTTATTGTATTGTTTGCATTATTGTATTGTATTGTATCATTATTTTGTATTACAAAGGATCTGTAACAATAAAAAAAAAAGCAAAATGCATTCAAGTCCTTGGCTGCCTTGACCTCCGAGTTTCCCCATTCAGTTCTTATGGTAATTCTTGGTAATGCTGTCTAATTTCACTATATTAGGATGGACAAAAAGCTGCATATTATTCCTGCTGTTGAGATAGTCATTGTAATCTGATGTCATTTATAAATAGTCTAAATGTATATGAAAACTATGGAGGTGCAATTTGTTAAGCCCAAGATGGGATAGATGGTAGATAAGTAGATACTTCATCTAAGTTGAAAGCGTTTCTATTCAAATTTTCTGTATCTTTAGTTTTCATCTTCAAATGATCATTTGTAAAAAAAGAAAAAAAATTATGAAAGTCTGAGTCTAGGTTGTCATTTTATCATTTCCCCATGTATTTATAATAGTTATATTGAACATAGGTCAAGTGCTTATAAAAACAGGAGAGCTGACCTATTAGAGAAGTGAAAATGGATTGCAAGGAAATCACTATCAAGGTCAGAGCAGGTGCACGCATGCTTACTCGATCTAATTGAACCAAATGCCACGACCACTTATTTTTTTGGAGAGAACCAGTCGTCTCTGTGCAAAGGAAGAAAAATGATATGGGGAAATAACTATTCCACCTTTTGAGTAATAATTCCTTTTATTAAAATATAAATATTCATCTGCCATCTAATTCTCCTTCAGCTTGTCTTGGCTTCTACAGATGTGTGTAAATTCATCAAAAATTTAAGACTTAATAGTTCAAGGTACCTATTATGATATGGATGTTTTATGCAAGTTATTTTCTTTGTCCATGTGACAGCAAACCAAACCTTTCTCCAAATAAATTGGCAGTCAGATATGCTTAATGACCACAAATATTTATGATATTAAGACAGTAGGTATTTATTGGGACACAGTCACATGACTCTCTAAAAAGTCCAGGGCATGCCCAGGATGATAATATGACAACAAACTTGGTCAATAAAGTCACATGAAACCTCTGGTCATCTATCAGAATGAGACAGGGAATTTACTACTTAATTGTTGGATAGTTTAAATAGTTGCTCACAAAAATTCTTAGTCCAGATATGGTGGCACATTCCTAGACTAGTGCTTAGGAATTAGAGGCAGGAACATCAGGAGTTCAAAGCCAGCCTCATCTAAGCAGAGAGTTTAAGACTAGCCTAGGCTACATGAGACATTGTCTCCATTAAGAGAAGCAGAATAAAATAAAGAAGATTTGATGGCATGACCAGCTGAGTGACAGATATAGTGATATATAGATAGATATAGATATAGATGATATAGATATAGA
>NW_004949129.1:671734-672652 GCF_000317375.1 Microtus ochrogaster | reverse complement strand
AGATATAGATATAGATATAGATGATATAGATATAGATATAGATATAGATATAGATATAGATATAGATATAGATATAGATATAGATATAGATATAGATGATATAGATATAGTGATGGCTCAGCACAAGCACAGGTGTAGTGGAGAAAACGAGGCTGGCATACTGGCAAGGTAATAGTAACCCAGAACTGATGGGCAAGAACAACAAGAAATTGGGTTGACAGCACACAGTCTAACAACAGAAGTTCTGCCAGTATCAGGGCTAGCACAGAATTCCTAGCCGTGGCTTTGCTTAGACACAGCCCTAATCAAAGTAAGTGAAGCTACAAGAAATGACTATAGGAGGCTCTGTGTGACTCTTCAGAAACATAAGATTGCTCAGTGTGGGAGTTTGTATCCTGCCGCTAAGCTAGCATCATTGTGTTTATAGTTGTGTTCTGACTGTGACCTTTCCAGACATTCTGGTCGTGACATGTTGTCTATGCCATTTTATTTGTTTTTTTAAGGGACATTTGCATGATTTTCATTGAATCAACTCCTCACCTCTAGAAGCACGCGTCCCTTTTAAATGGCAGTACCCTTTCATCCAGGGCCTCTTGTACCTTTCCGGGTGTGTCTCATTGCTGTACTGAGCATAGTATGCGTTGTTCCTCTTCCTCCATCCATTTAACTCTCTAATCTCTCCAGTTTGGATGGCATTTAAAAAAGGTACAAGAATGGATAATCATACACAAAAGTCAGGCTTCGGTATATGATAGCAAAATGACCAGTAGAAAAATATCAGTATGGTACATTTGTAAATTATGAAGAAATTAATGAATAAGACTGGTGGGAGGCAAATTGTTTCAAATTTAGCATTCAAAATAACAGCATTCATTTTATTTCTTTTCCATACCAATTCTTTTAATTTATTTATTTATT
>NW_004949129.1:664758-668984 GCF_000317375.1 Microtus ochrogaster | reverse complement strand
TGAGATAGGCCTGTAATTCTCTTTCTTGGTTGGGTCTTTGTGTGGTTTTGGTATCAGGGTAACTGTAGCTTCATAAAAGGAATTTGGCAATGACTCTTCTGTTTTCCATACCAATTTTTGATTCATCTGTCCTATTATAAATTTCAATTGGTGCAACTTTTAAAGCTAATAAACCATAAATTCTCCTTTATTGTATGCTGGACATCAGTACCTGGAAGACCTAATAGAAAAGATGCAGGAGAGGAGAAACTTGTCTCGCCTCAGAAGCCCTGCCTCCATGCAAGTCACCAGGACCCACACCTGCTGCTCCTTGACTGCCTACAGGACTCCTGCAAAGCCCCCTGCTGTGGGACCACCCACTGGAAACCAGTCTCTGTAACCAGTGACTGCAGCACACCCTGTGCTCAGGCTCCCAGCTGCCACCCTAGATGCTCCTGCAGCTCTTGCTGGCTGGGCAGCCACTGCCGACCTGTCTGATGGCTGCCATCTTCCACTGCTATGACTGCTAGGAACCATTCATGTACCAGCAGCCAACCTCCTCCCTAAGCGTGGCTGAAAACAGTGTGCTGACATTGAAACAGCCTTTCGCTTTCTACAGTGTGTGAAAGACCACCGAGGGAGGCTCTCTGCTTCACCCTGGGTTTAATCTTCGTTGTCCATTGATCAGCCGAACATATGTTGATCAGCTCTACGATCTGGGTCCCCCGAGAAAGTCGGGATCTGTTTTTGTCTCTATAGAACTTTAAAAATGGGCTGCATTTGATTCTCTAGAATAATCAATTCAAAGTTGTTTTAGTATGTATGCCGTATGGTCAGCAAGCTCTGCCAAGTTTCCAGTGAATGCTTTCCAAATCATTGTAATTGTTTTCCTACCTAGTATTTTTCTACTAAAATTTGCATTATTTTGTACTATGTGGGAAACTTTTGCCTTCTTATCTATTCACAGCAGTTCACCCATAAAGATTTACCTCAATTTTAAAAGTTTATTATTTTTAAGTTTCTTTATTTACACGTATGTGTGTATATTATGGCATGTATATCTCCCCAGCTCCATCATTCCATGACCCTTTTTCCCCCCTCTCTCTCTCCCCTCCCATTAGTCCCCTTTGCTCCCCTAGACTATTTCAGGTCATGTTTTGTGACTATATAAAGTCTAGGAACCACAAGTAAGAGAAAACACAAAATCTTCTCCTTTCCAAAACTGCTTTAAATTGTTTGATATGATTATCTACAGTTAAATCCATTTTTTTTTTTTGGCAAATGACATAGCTTTGATCTCCTTTACAGCCGAAAATAATTCCATCGTGTACATATTCCACATTTTCCTTATCCTTTTCTCTGTTGGTGGACAGCTAAGGTTGGTTCCATAACTCAGCTGTTGCGAGCAGTCCTACATGGACACATGTGCAAGTGTCCCTGTGGCACAAGGACTTGATGTCCTGAAGGTAAGTGCTCAGGTCACATGATAGATCTCATTAGCTGAATTTTACATGCATCACTTTATTGTAGTCTCAGAATGAGGTTGCAAACCAAGCTGAGGAACACTCATCAGTCTCATTTTAATGATAGAAGAAGAATTTTCTATGCAACCAGGAGCTGACAGAGCAGATTCAGTACCCCATCCCTTTCACTCCAGGCCAAGAGCACTTAAAAACAAAGTATTTTCTCCAAATAGATACAGAACACTTGCAAAGGGAGCAGAGAACAGATAGGTGTTTAGTATCCTGCAGAGTTTAGACTGTCTAAGTGAGCGAATGTGGAAATGATCTGGTGCATTTACCAGTGGGTATTCAGATGGCTACCATACCTCACCCTCTCTCAGAACCCTTGGTTGCCAATAAACCTGCAGTAAATGTTGGTCTCGGGAGTCCTTTACCTCTTCATAGCTGCCTTTGGAAAGGTGAACTTTGTGCACCCAGTGCCATTATGCCCAACTGCTATTCACGGTTGCCATTGCTGTGTCACTAGTCAAACAAAACGTTAGTGAACAAAGGAAAGAGTTTTGTAGGGTGTAGTAGGAGTGGGATGGAAATAAAAGCGGGTGAGGGGAGAGTGGCCACAATACATAGTTTATATATATGAAACTGTAACAGAACAAAATTTACTAACAAAACAAGGAAATAGATACATGTTTTTGGTTGCATCTACAGTTAAATTTTTTCTCTGTTTCTCAAGTTCCAGGGCATAGTCTGCTAATTTTATTTTAAGTGACTTATCCACTTTCTTATTCTTTCAAATGAAAATATAAAATCAGCCTTGCAAGTCTGTCCTCAGAGACGGGCATTGGCTCTGTGACTTCATTAGGGAACGGTGACGTCACTGTGCAGGAGCCCTCACCTTTCCAGGATTCCGTCCATAAAGAGCAGGGTGTTCTCACAGAGCAGCGGCAATCTCCTCTTCCTGGAACTCCAGTAAACATGAGAAACAACTCAACATTTCAGCCCCTATCAAAGTATTAGTACAGCAAGACAGAACAGTCTTTAAAAGATCTTCTTGGTCTTCCTGGCCTCTCTCTGAGCGTGCAGTAAAGTCCACTTCTTTTTCCTCCGCACAACATCAAATGATCAGCCTCCAGGGCAGAGCCTCCTCCTTCAGTAGACTAACAGAAGATCCAAAACAAAATCTGGGTAACTTGTGTAAATAACTTTGGTCTTGAGGGAGGTATATGCATTATGAACAGACAAAAACAGTATTTTTAATGATGTATCGTTTCAGTAAAATTAAACTTAAGAAACTTATTTAAAAAACAGTGTGTTCCACACGAAGAGAATGCATTGTAATAAAAGCTGTACATTATCTCAACTCTCTGCTCTCACAACCTTAACTGTGCTCTTTACATTACAATCTCAGGAAACACGGAAGGCAAAGAAAGAAATTCAGGATAAATTGTATTAAGCCCCATAGTTTTGTTTTTTCCTGTAAGGGTGATAATCTAAAGTTCTTTCCTATCGAGGACTTGTAAACAATTTTCTTTTTTTTTTCCCACTGTTTTGTTTTACAGAAGGAGGATAAATCTTGTACTTGCTTCCATGTTGCAGAAGGTAACTGAAGCCTTCCTAGCTTTGGTTTGAACACTTTATTCTGTCTCAACACTGCCCTCTCTGCAAAGGTGCTTCCCAAAATAACTAGAGCACAGGGGAAATCAATGAACTCTATATTAGCTAGTTTTTCTATGTCCGTGATCAAACACCACGACCAAAGCAATTTATCGAAGGCTGACTTTGGGTTCGTGGTTCTAGAGGATGAGTCCCATCATCCCTCACTGTCCCAGTGGGGAAGCACGGCAGCTGGGACTTCCAGCTCACATCTCAAACAGGAAGCAAAGAAAAAGTGAAATCAAAACGACCTCAATCCTGCCATCAGTAAGTAACTCACTTCCTCTGGCAAGGCCACAATCCCCTAAGTTTATCCAAACAAGGCCACCAGCTGGGGACCAAGCACTGGAATGCCCAGAAACACAGGGGAGATCTTATTCAAATCCCCACAGAGTCTGACAAGCTAAACTGGAGCTGACCCTTACTCAAATACAATTACATTAAAAAAAAAAAAAAGGATTGGTGATGAAGACTGAGCTCCATCTCCACATGCTTCTGTGGGGCTGTCTCAGGACAGGAGGAGACAAGTGGGGCCCTCTGGGCACCTTGAAGCACTGGGAAATCAGGCTCTGTTTTAATAATGAGCAAATATAAAGTGGGGTATGGAAGAGGGAAAGAGAGAGAGAGAGAGAGAGAGAGAGAGAGAGAGAGAGAGAGAGAGAGAGAGAGAATATGGTTCATGTCTGGTGGAGAAAAGCAGATCAAAAAAGGTAAAAGTGGTAAGGCGTGTGCTGAGGTGGGTGACCTGCTTGCCACCCAGGGCCATGGTGATGTCCAGGCCTGGGCTGATGCCAAGGGCCATGTCTGTAATTGTGACCCTGACAAAACCTTTGGTCCTGTTACCACAAAGGCCAAGGGGATAGGGCTGCGCAGAGCATAGTTAACCCCACCCTTGACTGGCTGCAACACTAGGAAAATTGGCCCTGCCTCTCAGCCACTGCAACAGGAGGAAGAGCCTGGGCAGCACATTGGGACTGATCCTGTTGACAGGGGTATGGGCGAACCATCCCCAAGAACGTGAGCTTGGGAGGTCTGGCCCTGTAGAAATAGGAGCGGCGGACTGCGTCCCGGCACCCGGCCGCCCACATGGCTAGCTCTACCCGAAATAACCACACGGACACTGTGTTCATC
>NW_004949129.1:657108-661807 GCF_000317375.1 Microtus ochrogaster | reverse complement strand
CAGCATTCTGCTCTGTTTACTCCTCCCTCCTGTTTTAACCTATCAGGGCAAGCAGCTTCTTTATTTAATTAACCAATGACCTTCCTCCATCATGGCCCCATTGTTCATCTACCATATGAGGCATGTATGAAGAGGAGATGCCTTCCCACACCCACACCCCCATCCCTCACCACCTGTGGCAGGTGAGACACCTGGCCCAAGATCATGAGAACCAGTGAACTGACCTGACTTCTTACTGGGCGCAGCAGTCAGGAGAGCAGGCCCTGCAACTCAACTGGACAATACAGTAGAACGGACCCTGTTGGCGGGGGTGTGGATGAGCCAACCGTAGGGCATGAGCATAGGAGGAGAGTTGGCCCCCCTACCCATCGTTCATGCAACAGCAAGGGCAAGGGAGATACGCCCCTCTTGTCCCTTACCCTTCACCACCTGTGGCAGGTGGGAAAGCAGGCCCCTGGATCATGAGGGTGGAAGAGCTGACCCGTCCCTCACCTAGGCAGCACAGGAGGGCTGACCCTGCTTGCAGGAGTGCTGGTGAGCCTGCCCTGAGGTCATGCCTGCCCCACACTCCTTGTCGGCCATGTGGTAGCAAGGGCAAGGAAAAGATGCTCTCCCCTCCTCACTTTCCCCTTGTCACCTGCAGCAGGTGAGAGAGCTGACCCTGCCCCTCACCAGCTGCAGCACTCAGGATTGCAAGGCCTGTACCTCACCTGGGCACTACAGTAGAGTTGCTCCCATTGACAGGGGGCATGGGTGTGCCGGACCCAAGAATGAGCTTGAGAGAACTGGCCCTGCCCCTCATCTGCCCTATCATGGAGTGGGTTGGGGAAAGAAGCCCTCCTTGCCTCTCACTGACTGTGGCAGGTGGGAGAGAGCTATCCTTGAGGTCATGAGAGCAAGAGAGCTGTCCCTACCGCTCACCACCTGCAGCACTTAGCAGGGTGGTCCTTGTGCCTCTCCTGGGCAATAGAGTTGAGCTGGCCCTGGTGGTGTAGGTTTAGGTAAGCTAGCCCTGAGGATGCGAGAGCAGGAGAACTGGCCCTGCCCCTTGCAGCTTATTGCACAGAGTGAGCTAGCTGGGGTGGTACAGGAAAGCTCATCCTGGTGCTGCAGATGAAGGATAGCTGGTGGGCTGACCAATTCTTCAACCACCCAGGCCCAGAACCAGGGCTATGAGATGGTCCATCTTAACAGCCACCCCATCTACGATCTGCTGGATTACAATAAAGGGCCATTCCTGCAGACCCAAAGCTGTAGACTCCCTATGACACAGGGCAACAACGGGGTATCCAAAAGGAGTCCCAGTGAGGATCCAGTATCGATTGTGTAGCAGAAACTAGAGGCCTTGAATCAAACCCATGACTCATTGCAGCGAACACTTGCAAGTCAAGATGTATGGACTGAAGGGTTCACTGTCACTGTGTCACACTGTAGCTCCCACAATGAGATTTTTCTTCTCTTTTTTCTTTTTTTATTTTATTTTATTTTTTATTTATTTATTAAAGATTTCTGCCTCCTTGCCTCCTCCCCTCCACCGCCTCCCATGTCCCTCCCCCTCCCCCAATCAAGTCCCCCTCCCTCATCAGCCTGAAGAGCAGTCTATGTTAGAACCCCAAAGAAGTAGGTTTTTCTTCTTATTTAACTTTTTATTGCTTCTTTGTAGATTTCACATCATGTATATCAATACTATTCTTCTCCCCATCATTTTGCATCTGCCCTCTGCCTTTGCAACCTCCACCACCAAGGTAAAACAAAAGAAAATTAAAAGAAATAAAAAAGACGGATGCTCTAAAAATACAGAAGAACTTTGGATGATTTTCCAGACGACAAGATGTCTTTATCAATTTTAGCATTTTGGAAGTTGCTTGCAATGTACTTGCTGTTGACTCAGGTAATAGTATATCCTTCTGAGGTCTTTGATGGAGTTGAAGAATAGGCAGTTATAATTATAGTTTTCCTTAGTTATAATAAAAATAAAAGTAGATATAAATACTGTAACTGTAATTCTTGCTTAATACCTGCTTTGTTATATGTAATTTTACTAAGTTAAAGTTAAAACCTTCCTTTTCTTTTAAACAGAGAAGGGGAAATGGTGTGGGAAGTCCTTCTGTATATGTGTTGTTTTTACTGGTTAATAAAGAACTGATTTTGGCCAATGGCTTAACAGAATATAGCCAGGCTGGAAGATGTCACAGAGCAGCCAGAGAGGAAAGATGCAAGCTGCCAGATGGAACCTTGCTGGTAGGCCACAAGCCTTATGGTAAAATATAAAATAAAAGAAATGGGTTAAATTAAGATAATTAAATAAAATAATTAAATAATATAAAAGCTAGCCAATAAGAATATAGAGCTAATAGGCCAAACAGTGATTTCATTAATACAGTTTCTGTGTGGTTATTTCAGGGCTGAGCAACAAGGAACAAACAAGCAGCCTCCCTACAACAAGGAGAATCTACAATAGCTATGCTAAACAGACTTCAGACAGTCATAAAAGGATAGTGGTCAGAACTTTCGTGTAAGACAAAATTCTAAGTGTTAAAAATACTAAAGTTTCCACACGGTAATTAAGTGAATTATGGAAAGAGGAAAACCATCTTACATAGGTTTCAGTATATACTGGTAATATAATAAGGGACACAGATGTTTATTTATTATATCTGCATCCACTGATATAATCTTTTAAAAGGTATTTAGTTATTCAAAACATCATTGCCCAACATCCACCAAATCTATGTACTGCTGGAGCATGGGAAGGGAAAAACCTTCCAGATCCAAATCTGCAGAATATCCTCAACACAGTACAACAACAGGATATCCAAGAGGAGCCACAGAGAGAGCCATTGCTACCGTATAGCAGAAGCCTCGACCCAGACAAACGACTCATAGAAATGAACACTTACATGTCAAAATAAATGGACTAAAGGGTAAACCCTCTACTCAATGGGCCACACTACAGCTTTCATGATGAGATTCTTCTCCTTTTTTCTCTTTTTTTTTGGGGGGGGAGGAAAGGTGTTGGTTTGAGTTTTAAATTAAAAAATTAATTTTTATTTTTATTAATTTATTTTTTAAAAAGATCTTTTCTCATTTTATATACCTATCTCAGTTCCCACTCCCACCCCTCCTCCTGCCCCCCATCTCTCCCCCCCCACCTACTCCTCAATGAGGGTAAGGCATCCCATGGGGAGTCAACAAGTCTGACACATCACTTTGAGGCAGGACCAAGGCCCTTCCCCTATATTTAGGCTGAGCAAGGTATCCCCCTAAAAGAAATTGGTTAAGTTTCAATTTTTTTCTTTTAAATTTTGTTTTGTTTTGTTCTGGGGGGAGGTTGTGTGGACAGAGGGTGGAAGCGAGGGAATGAGGAGATAAGTGGGTTCAGGAGGCATGTGAAGTCCATAGGAAATGAATAAAAGTTGAAAAAAATCACTGGCTTATATATTTCCAGAAGTAGATGTCTCTGAGAACTGTGAACTATGGAAGAAATCTAACCATGTTTTTTTTTCTTTCTTTTTAAAAGACACATCATAAAATTGCTAATGAAATCCTAACAGTCTCCGTCATATTGACGTGGGGCAGCATCCAGAGGGAGCATGTTTGACTTCAGAAAGGTGAAGGTGTACGATGAAGACCATTCGCCTGTGCTGCACGCAGACTTTCTACGGTCCTTTGGTGGCATTGCTCTGGAACTACAGGGTCCTAATGCAACCCTGTACAAAAATATAGTTCGTAATACGCAAAATGAGACAGTACTTACTACTGTGAACTACAAGGATCAATCATCATCAATTTTAATTGTGTTTTATTAAGAAAGACTTAAGTGTATGCAGCTACTTTCCTCTGTTGGAAAAACTGAACATTTAAAATATCATAGCAAAATTGAAAACTTTTGTCTGCTGTGGAATAATCTCTTTGTGCCCTGTGAATATGTGTCACTCTGGCTGGTTTAATAAAAAGCTGAATAGCCAATAGCTAGCCAGGATTTGGGGAGCAAAAAGGATGCTGGGAAGAAGAAAGAAGACAAGAAGCTGTGGAGCTAGCTGGCGGGGCAGAAAAACCGAAAAAAAGAAACTCGAAAAGAGATTAATGTAGTGAAAAAAAAGAGAGATGTAGTGGAAGACAGTTGATTTCTTATTTCTCATTAAAACTCAAAGAGTTTTAGTTGTTTACTTACCAATTATGAAAGTAAGCATATTGATTACTAAAGGGAAATTCAAAACACTTAAGGAGCAACTTCTTCCTTGAAGTACTAGAGTGGGAAATTAGCATAAACAATGACACACACACAAGTTCTGCTCATTGGCCCAAATTTTGAAGCATTGTATATAAAAGGCAAAACACGAAAGAAAACAATAGATTATTGGGAAACTCACCTTTGAGTAGAAGCCCTCTTTCAACATCCAACACCATGACCAACTCCTGCTGTTCCCCTTGCTGCCAGCCCAGCTGCTGTAGGACCTGCTTCCAGTCAAGCTGTGTGAGCAGCTGTTGCAGCACACCCTGCTGCCAGCCTTGCTGCTGTGTGTCCAGCTGCTGCCAGCCCTGCTGCCAGCCCAGCTGCTGCAAGCCCTGCTGCTGTGTGTCCAGCTGCTGTAAGCCCTGCTGCACACCCTGCTGCAAACCCTGCTGTTGTGTGTCCAGCTGCTGCCAGCCCTGTTGCCAACCTTGCTGCAAGCCCAGCTGCTGCCAGCCCTGCTGT
>NW_004949129.1:642794-656266 GCF_000317375.1 Microtus ochrogaster | reverse complement strand
TGTAAACCCTGCTGCCAGCCCTGCTGCTGCAAGCCCTGCTGTAAGCCCTGCTGCAAGCCCTGCTGTTGTGTGTCCAGCTGCTGCCAGCCCTGTTGTCAACCTTGCTGCAAGCCTAGCTGCTGCCTCAAGCCCTGCTGCCAGCCCTTCTGCCTTGACCTGTGCTGCCAGCCAGCTTGCTCTGGACCTGTGACCGTCACCAGGACTTGCTACCAACCCACATGTGTCTGTGTGCCTGGCTGTCTGTCCCAGGGCTGCGGGTCCAGCTGCTGCGAGCCCTGCAGTTGTTGAACAACATACATTAGGCTCACTACATAACATAGCCTTCTACTATCAAACCTGCCTGATAACCAGACTACACCAAACTCAGTGTTGTTACTCTGGAAAGACACCTTATGCTGCCTTACCACCAATATCCCGTTAGTAGATTTGTGTCTTTTCTCAGTAAACACAACTGTATCTACTATGTTCATCCTTATTCTTCTGGTTCTTTGTCAAAGCGACCTGTTATTGACCTGGATTCCGTCTCAACCCTGGGAAATTTGCTCATTTCATTTTCAACCTACAGAAGGTTTGTAAAACCGAAAGTAAGAAAACACTCCGATTTTTCCTGGTGTTAGTCATCCTTGCTTTTCCCTGTACTTATAATTATTCTAACTCATCTTGTAACTCATCCATAAAAACTTTGAGTTCTCTGGCTAATTGGAAGGCCATTCTCTTTGGTTTACTAATAAAGTCTTCCTGCAATTATCTCCTAAAGTGATGTTGTTTTGTGTGTTTGTTTGCTTGTCACATCATGTTGTCTCATCTGAGTCACATCATAGTCTCAGACTTGGGCAGAGACGGTGCGTGGGATGTGAGCTTAGCTACAGGTCATGTAGCTAAGGATAGAAAACATCCCTACAGAGACCTGGACTTGCCCGTTGCAGCTCTGGTGTGCTAATGGGAACAACTTAGTGAAATAGAGGCACTGGGACTGAGCAATGGGAAGATGGGTATCCCATGATGCTTTCTATTTGCCAGTCACCTTGGTAACCAGTAACCACTGAGTGGAAGAGATGATTTTAGGAGCCTAGAAAGCCATGTAAACCGTGTATTGCCTTGCCTCAAAAAGCCACTGGAGATGACTTTTAAATGTTTTTTTCTTTCTCAATCACAGCATACTTGCTACTGTCTTGGGATTCTGAAGGCTTTTTACCATCTGTTGTGGGGGAGGTGGGGAGCGGGTGTCAGAGGACAAATTGGGAGAGTCGTTTCTCTCCTTCCACCGTTTGGATCCTAGGGATCAAACTCAGGCTTGGAGGCAGGCGCCTAGACCTGCAGATCCATCTCAGGATTTTGATGTGGGAGGACCATTTAGAAATTGTTGGTTTTGTAGAGATGGTATACTTTATGCCTTTATTATTCTGATTACCAGTATACATGGTTGCATGGGGGATGGATTGATTTGTGATAACACTGGTAACAGAAAAGTAAACTTTTAATATTCTGCATAGAAAGGTGCAGTAACCTATTGATTTTCAGAAAATGATCTGTGAGTTGAGACAGAAAGTACTTGGAGTAAATAATATCTAGTACACATAATCCTCAAAAATATAGCCCAGGTTTGCCGAAGACATAAAAACCTTGAAACTCTTGTAAGAACTATAAATAAACATCTCTTAGATCTTGAGGAAGGACACGTCTTTATCACCAGAAAAAAAGAGCCAAATTTGGCTGTCACCATGTAGAGCTTGCAATCATCAGACACAGCAATAGAAAAATGAAAACCAAGTTATAAACTTGGTGGTGTTTGAGAAACACAGAAATAAACATGCATGGCTGAACTCATAAATAAGTAGTTGATCTGAACAGAATTCAGAAAAGTGCAAATGAAGATTAACATGTGGCTTCTTCTTAAACCAATATTAATGTATTAAAACAATCTTATTTCACATTTGGAAGAAGAGAATTTTAAAACTACTGAGTCAATAATTGGTAAAAGTAAAGTAAACATCTCTGTTCCTTCTCAAGTCTGGGCTCGAAAGGGATGCAGATGGTTCTTGAAGTACTGAGGAGAACCAAAGAAGCCTTGAGTGAGTGCAGAAAGGATGGGTGAAGTCCTGGGTGGATATGCATTGTTGACATGGATACAGTGATGTCAAGAACTCAATGCCCCAGACCCATAAGAAACTGGCAAAACCCTCCTTGCCACCCCATCCAGGGTGCAGACTCTCTCTGTGCTGTACATAATAAACACACGAGGCTCTGAGTTGTGTATTTGGTACCCTCCGACAGAGCAAGCACAGGCCACTGAGTCCCATCTTCACTGTATGTGTGTCTGTTTTTCTTCATTCCCTCACACCCCAGCCAGGTCGAGTCCCAAGCCACCAAGAATATGGTGCAGAATGTTTTGGGTCCTTGTTGTTTGGCCCTATTGAGCATCTTGGGCAGATTTTAACACATAATATTCAATACATGTAATCAGTCGTCCATCAGTGTCTTCACAATCAGTGGTCTCAATCCACCCAAGACCAAAATACTCAAAAACCAAATGCAGCTAAATTGAATACATTATTCTATGAACAACACAGTGGGACAATTACAGAAGTCACATTTACATTCTATTTAGCTACTAGGGCTGTTGAGGCAAACTCCGTAGTGGAGAACTTGCCTAGCATGTGTGAGACCCTTGTTTAATGCCCAGCAATGCAAAAACAAGCAAGCATCCTTTTGACCCAATTATTATAAGTATCACAGAGATAACTCATGTAACATTTGTGGAAGAGTATGTATGCATTAAGTTGAAATATGTTGGTAATTTGTATGAAAAATGGAGTATATGAAGATTTTTATATCAGGAAGTCATACTTAAAACAATTCCCCATGGATATTAAGAGATTAACATGTTCTGAAATGAATGAATGAATGAATGAATGAATGAATGATGTTTTGTGAGTTATACAAAAAGTATCAACCTTCTACTATCCAAAGTACACTATATTTGAACTAAAGATTGTGAAATGAATCAAGGTTTAAAATTGAACACCATTGGCCTGGCAGAACAAGAGCAACACCAGCTGACATGCCAACATGGATGGGAGAAATATCACAAGGCCACATCCCCTAAATCAAGAACTATGAGCCATAAATTTCTTCACAATTAAGAAACCAACAGACTTAAACTACCATATAAAATGTTACATGTAAATTCTATGACAATACTGTGCTAGGTACAAGATTTTTAATTTTTTTTTCCTTTAATAAAAAAGCTTTACACAAACAAGCCATTAGCTTATTTCAAGGAAGAAAACCAAAAATTAGTCTAAGGCCTTTGTTTTAAAACAGCTTAAGCTATACGATATATATATTCAAAAACAAAAAATAAAACAAGAAACGCACTGCATCTTTTTGTTACCCTCTTCTGGAGCTCTTGGATCCACTCAGTTCACATTCTAGAATACCTATATTAGCAATCTTCACATAGTACCAGTAAAGTGAGTACTGTGCAAACACAGTAATAATTGCTGGTATGCATATAAAAATGCATCAAAAATTGCTATATGTAACAATGAGATCACCCATCCCAACCCGTCCCACTGAAAACTATGTAACCTCTTACAGGTGTTAGTGTTCCAACTCTTAGTGTAACTTGCTATTGTAGTGGGCTGTTTGGTCCCTTTCAGTCTGTTTGCTTGTTGAGGGTTCAGTTGTTCCTACTTTAAGAGGCAGTTTTCTGTCAGCATCTCAATGGGTCGGCCCTGGCGTCTCGCAGACACATCAGCATCCGTTCTCGTGTGGTTTGGAAATTCAGGCTCAGCATGAACTCGTCAGGTAGCTCTAATTCCTGCTGTTTGTTTTCTTCCTCATTCTTGTTCCTTCTTCCCTCCTTTTTTCTTTTTTAGTTGATGTTTAAGAGGGAAAGTACCAGTGTTCAGATTTGAACTATAATAGTTTGTATATTCAACATTTGAAGTATATTCTATTTTGTTGTACTCTTGTTTCAAAGTGTATTCAAGTAGGTTTTCTGAAATATAGAAGTGAAATATAAAAAAAAAAGAACTATGAACCATTAGCAGTTGCTGAGAGGAGAAACATTCTGCACCAGGGACAAGTTTCAGTGGCCAGTCCTAAACACATATAAAAACAAGCAATAGTCAATGGATTAAGCTTGTCCCATTTACATATTTGCATATATATCATATGCTATGTATGATATATGTCAAAGAGGCTATAATTTTGAGAGTGAGGAGGCATGGGAGAGGTTTGGAGACATAAGACAGGAGAAGATAGAGGGGATGAGTGATATAATTACATTTTGATTAAAAATGTATGAAATAAATTAATATTATATGCAAATTTTTAAAGATTAAGATGCAGGTGCCATTGATAAAGGACAGCTTTGCCCAAGGCCGAGACACACTCCTTTCAGCTCTCCTCTCCCATTATTGTCGCTACCCTAATTTCTTATCTTCTCCAATAGAGGAAGTTAAACTCTAAAGGAGCAAATGATACTACAAGGACACAATCAACAGCCATTATAAATCTATAAAAATCTAAAAATCTTTATCAGTTAATTGGAGACCTGCCAGAACAAGTAAAGAATTTTGAGGAAATATCTGAGATAAAAAGAATATTAAAGGAATTTGGTTGATTTTTGCAGCTTCTTTTCTCTCCCAGGTGTGGTGGTTTAAATGAAAATGAGGTAGGGCAGTGGTGGCACATGTCTTTAATCCCAGCACTCGGGAGGCAGAGGCAGGTGGATCTCTGTGAGTTCGAGGCCAGCCTGGTCTACAAGAGCTAGTTCCAGGATAGGCTCCAAAGCTACAGAGAAACCCTGTCTCGAAAAACCAATAAATAAATAAATAAATAAATAAATAAATAAATAAATAAATAAATAAGAGAGTGACACTAGTGGGAGGTGTGGCCTTATTGGAGTAGGTGTGGTCTTGTTTGAGAAAGTGTGTCACTGTGGAGGTAGGCTTTGAGGTTTTATATGCTCAAGCCAGGCCAAGTGCTTTAGTTCATTTACTGGTGTTGGCCTCTCAGTTCCAGCACCATGTCTGTTGCATGCTGCCTCACTTTCTGCCATGATGATAATGAACTGAACCTCTGAACTATAAGCAATCCCCCTCCATTAAATCTTTTTCTTTATAAGAGTTATGTGGTCATGTTCTCTTCACAGCAATAGGAAACCTAACTAAGACACTGGGCTTTGGTTGGTCTGAATTAGCAAAGTAAGAGAAAGAGAGATTTTCATGAGATCAGTTGATTGGCAATCAATTCCAGGCTTATCATATTTATCATTACACTTAAACCAATTCCCCATTAATAAACACTGATTTGTGTTTATCATGGAACTATTCACAACAGCTGAGTCATGGAATCAGCCTCAGTGTTGATGGAATGAATGGAAGAATATAAGCATCTGTGTGCGTGTGTTCATACCTATGTGTCTGCCTGTGTGGATACCTGCATGCGTGCATATTATTTAGTCTTAAGGAAGAATGATGCATCTTGTTTCTGAGATAAGCCATTCCCAGGTATTAATACTGTATCTTTCCTCACATATGTGCCATCTGGATTTCTTTACAAGACACAAAAGTGGAGAGGCACCACGTGGAAAGTGAAGGGGACCAAGAGGAGAGAAGAAATGAGAGAAGAAAGCATAACAGTAGGTGCCAGATAAGATCAAAGTACACAGTGCACATATATTAGAATGTCTAATGAAATCCATCGTTTTGTACAATTGATACAGGTTAGTTGATTTTTCAGTTAAATGACAGTACAACAATACTTATTATATGCAACACAGGATAGTATCAGCATGATTTTAGAACAACTATCAGTATACATAAGAAACATAAAAGACTATAAACTCTATATCCTAGAGGAAAAGACTAGGTGTACATCGTTAAGAGGAACAAGGTAAGCCATAGTCTAAGAAATGACACTGGTAAAGCAAATAATAAGGACTGATACCTGGTGTAGGAGGCCTTTTTGCTTATGTGTTGCTTTCATTGGTTAATGAATAAAGAAACTGCCTTGGCCTTTTGATAGAGCAAAACTTAGATAGGTGGGGAAAACAGAATTGAATGCTAGGAGGAAGAAGGGTGGAGTCAGAGAAGCCATGGATCCTCTGCCTGAGATGGACACCAGTTAGAATCTTGCCCGTAAGCCACAGCCAGATGACGATATACAGATTAATAGAAATGGATTAAATTAAGATGTAAGAATTAGCCAATGAGAAACTAGAGCTTGTAACATGAGCGGTCCTGTTTGTTTGTTGGGGTTTCTGTCTCGCCTTTTACCCCACAACTGTTTAGCCCCAAAGAAAATCACACATAGGTCTCCATAAACTATAAACTGATTGGCCCATTAGTTTTAGCCTCTCACTGGCTAACTGTCACATCTTGATTAACCCGTTTTTCTGATCTATGTTAGCCATGTGGCTCAGTACCTTTTTCAGTGGGGCAGATCACATCCTCCTGCTTCGATGGTCTGGTCAGGAGTGGGAGGAATCAACTTCCTCCTTCCCAGAATTCTCCTGTTCTCATTATATCATTTCTACTTCCTGTCTTGTTTTCCTGCCTTTATTTCCTACCTGGCCAATCAGCGTTTATTTATAACATGATTGACAGAATACAGACAATTCTCTTACACCAAGAGCTAATGGGCCAAGCAGTGTTTTAATGAATATAGTTTCTGTATGATTATTTGGGGCGTAAGCTGAACAAGGTATCCCTCCAAAGAGAACGTGCTCCTAGATGCCAGTTCAAGCACTATGAATAAATCCTGGTCCCACTGTCAGTGACCCCACAGACTACCCAAGTCTCACAACTGTCCCCTACATTCAGAGGACCTAGTTTGGTCCTATGCAGGTTCCCCCACTATCACTCCAGAGTCAGTGAGCTCTCACTAGCTCAGGTTAGCTTTTTTTGTGTGGGTATCACCATTGTGGTCTTGACCCCTTTGCTCATATTATCACTCCTCCCTCTCTTGAGCTAGTCTCCGGAAGCTCAGCCCAGTGCTTTATTGTGAATCTCTATATTTGCTTCCATCAGTCACTGGTTGAAGGTTCTTTGATGACAATTAAGGTAGTCATCAATCTGATTACAGGGGAAGGTCAGTTTACCTGTCCTCTCCAGTGTAGCTTAGAGTCTTAGCTGGGATCATCCTTGTGGATTCCTGGAAATTCTCTAGCGCCATGTTTCTCGCTAGTTCTTTAATGGCTCCTTCAATCAAGGTATCTCTTTCCTTTCTCTGACATGGAAACTTCTTAATAATTATAAAACCCTATCCCTTAGCTTAGGCTTGTTCCCAACTAGCTCATATAACTCAAATTAACCTACTTCTATTTATCTATGTTCTGCCGCTTGACTTTTACCTTTCCTCGGAGAAAGGAGGTCACTATCAGAGGTTTGCTTCTCTGCCACTTCTCTGATCAATCAGGTTTTAACCTCAGTATCTGACTCCCAAGTTTTATTTAATAATAGAACAATATAAGTAATTGCTTCATGAGTTCATGAGTGTTCATAGCCATATCAAGTTCAGAAGTTTACATTTTACAGCCCTTCTTCCCCATCCTCCAGCGACTGTCTACCCACTCTTCTGCTATATTCCTTAAGCCTTGGTGAAGTTTGGGGGGCTGGGTGTTAAAAATACGTTCTCAGGGTCAATATGGTTACTTTTAAAAGAACATTTGAAGCAACCTATGAGGGTTGACCAAAAACATAATTTATACTCCATAAACTTCACTCCAAAAATATATGAAAAATATTCACTAGAAGATGTAGACAAACACATCCATGAGAACATGATATACACTAGTTTAAATGATGAAAATATGTCCATCAAAGGTGAAATGCATTAATACAATTTGGTTCCATACTGCAATGATATCAACAAAATGATATCGCAGTAGGCAATGAAGTCTATAAACTCAGAAACAGATTTGAGCAAAAGAAAATAAATAATACTTGCAAAATAACTTCACTTTTAATAAAGATTAAAAACTGACAAACTATGACTTACATACTAGTTGTTTTAGGAACAGAGATAACACTATAATGACAGCTACCAGGTATGCCACTATTTCCTGACACAAAAGCTGGACAAATTGTCTTTATCATAATCAGTCAAGCTATATATAAAAGTACTTGTGCTTTTCCAATACTATCTTATGTTTTAATTTCTTTTAAATAAAGGTATATGGTTTGATCTCATAGAATTTAATTTCCTCATTGTATAAAGACAATGTGCTGGTTTGGGGATCTGACCTGAGTTTATTGGTCCTGCTGCTAAGAAAGGATGAAGATCTAAATTGATTGACACTTTCTACGCCCTTGTGTCATCTTGCTGCCTCTATTGACCCACATTTGTATTTGTTTGTGTTTGAAAGAGGCTGTGGCAACCCCACCTCTGTCCATGTATCCTGTGATAACGCGGATGAAACACAGAAAGAGCCTGTTGCCTGTTGTAGGCTTTTCTGAACAAAAGTGTTGGAGCCAGACTTGGATTCAGTTTGTCACTGTGAACGTATCATTATCATAGCCTTTCCCCAGTTTCCATACAGCCAAAGGTACAGGACGAAGGAAACCTATGACCCTGTGGCCGTGACATTTGTCACATGACTCGGGCAGGGATGACACCGATCATTTTCTACAGTCACCCCCCACAATTAGTTATGTAAAGAGAAGTGTCAAAGATTTGTAATATATTGTTCAACTTCCTCCTTAGAGAATTTCCCCATGAGCCATTGCAAACAAACAACAACAGGGAAAAGTCCTGCTATGTCCAGGGTATAAAAGCCCCAAGACTGAAACAGTGGTCAGAATCTCAGGAACCCCTGTGAACAGAACCTCTCCCTCCACATCCAACACCATGACCAACTCCTGCTGCTCCCCTTGCTGCCAGCCTTCCTGCTGCAGGACCACCTGCTGCAGAACCACCTGCTGGAGACCAAGCTGTGTGAGCAGCTGCTGCCAGCCCTGCTGCCAGCCCAGCTGCTGTGGGTCCAGCTGTTGCCAGCCTTGCTGCCAGCCCAGCTGCTGTAGGACCTGTTTCCAGCCAAGCTGTGTGAGCAGCTGCTGCAGCACACCCTGCTGCCAGCCCTGCTGCTGTGTGTCCAGCTGCTGCCAGCCCAGTTGCTGCCAGCCCAGCTGCTGCCAGCCCAGTTGCTGTGAGTCTAGCTGCTGTCAGCCCAGGTGCTGTATTTCCAGCTGCTGCCAGCCCTGCTGCAAGCCCTGTTGCCAGCCCAGCTGCTGCCTCAAGCCGTGCTGCCAGCCCTTCTGCCTTGACCTGTGCTGCCAGCCAGCTTGCTCTGGACCTGTGACCGTCACCAGGACTTGCTACCAGCCCACATGTGTCTGTGTGCCTGGCTGTCTGTCCCAGGGCTGCGGGTCTAGCTGCTGCGAGCCCTGTAGCTGCTGATCAACTTACCACAGACCCACTAACAATAGACCTGCAAGATAATGACAGTGCATCAGTTTACCACCGTTCTCTGCCAATAATATGCACTTAAAAGTAATATTCATCTTATCAAACTCCCACTCATTTTCTTGTTAAGAAATCTCTGCCTTGATCACTGGCCACCATCCAACCCACTTTGATAGCCATTTTTATTTCTCCGACTGCTTCTAAGCATCAGCTGATCTAGACTGGTTTGTAAGCTCAGCCTTGACAAAGAGATAATTGCCTTTTTAATTTAAGAAATTAAAAACAAGAAAAGCCACTTGCAATTATGTGATTAGAACCTTGCAATGATAAATATCTATGATTCTATTCCAATGTGTTTATATGATTTTATGAATCATCTTGTAACTCTTTCATGACTTTATATTTTCTTCTTGGCCTAAAAAAGCATTCACACATTGTCCATTGATTTTTCTAATAAACTCTAATAATATTCTTGACTGTATTAGTCTATGTTTTGTTTATTTTTTATTGTTTTGTTCTTGGAATTATCTTATAGTATCCGAGTTACATCACAGTTCCAAAGTTAATGTGCTGGTAGAATTTCCTCATTGTGGACCTATTTTTGCTCATGGTTTCTCTACATTATTGTTTGGTCTCCTGTGCTTGGATAGAATGGCAAGGTGTCAAGAACACATTGAGAAGGTGCTGATACCACATAGACAGAAAGCCAGAGCAAGGAGGTAATACGGGACTTCATATAACCTTCAAAGGCAAAGGCCCAGTGACCTACTTCCTCCAACTAGGTTCCACCTCCTAAGGTTTACTGAGCATATAAACAGAATCATCATCTGAGGACCAAGCATTCAGTGCATGAGCCCATGGAAGGCATTTCATATTCAAACAATAACATGAGCAAACCCAACATGAGTTACGTGACATGTGTTATGGCAGGTAGTAGGGATAGCCAGAATCAAATCAAGGGCCTCTGGTTGTCTGATCCTTGAGGTAAGATAGTCACAGGTACAGTTTTAGTTTAAGGAAATAGGGTACTGTAAACTGAACACTAAGAAGATGTATACTTCGCTTTCTTCTCAGGTAACATCATTGGGTCTCTCATTTTCAGTTCACCTCCATTCACAAAGCTCTTCCCAATTTGTTTCTCATACCTTGGTCTCTACCACCCACTCCTTAAGACCAGCAGTGTTTTTAAGAGCCCTACCAAACGCTATACACTCCAGCCAGACAAATAGTGAATGTCTTCAACTGCGTTCAATGATCCAAGTGTTCCCGCCACTGGTCTGAGACTTTGATGTGTATAGTTGCCCTAGTAAATGTTTGTTGATGCCACAGGAATGCGCTTGTTTTTCTGGTCCTTATACTTATATGACTATGTGTATCATTGGGAAATAAAATTTCACTTGCACTCACACATGGAAAGATAATTGTTTCAAGGTCAAAGTGGCATTAAGGAAATATAGGAGTGACAAATCCCAGAATTCAAGGCAAATTATTGATGCTAGCAGGCTTTGATCTTCCATGGTCTTTGAATCACCTGAGGGATCCAAAAATATACCTGACCTATGGGAGGGAAAGAACAACGAACTGAGCAAAATGAAAACTTTACTTCTAAGGTCAGCGAGGCTGTGAAGAGAGATCAAAGGAGGAGGTGATTCTAGGAGCAGGGGTAATTATGAACCAGGAGCGGAAAGAGAAAACAATAGACATTCTGAAAGAAAGAACAAACAATGGAAAACAATGATAGAAAGCCTGGCGTTGCTACAGGAAAGTGGGAATAATGAAAAGAAATAACTAAATAAATGCCTTAGAGGACCTAGATGCATCATCTTCCCCTACACATGCCAGAGATCCCCTGTACACACTTCCAAAAACGTGAGAGAAAGAGAGTCAGAGACAGACACAGACACACAGAGAGAGACACACACACAGAGATTAGCCCACATTACTTTTATTTTATTTCTGTTTATGGAAACAGAAAACGGAGGTCAGAGGCTGAGCATCATGTGGTCTTTGATATGAACATTCTGCAGTAGATCTTACCAATAGAAACAGTAGATTGACTTCAGGGGTAATGGATCAGTATAGACATTTTCTAGAAGAACAACATCAACAGTCATTTGATATGCTCTTTCATCCAACTCCCAAATTTAACTTTATTTTGTTGTCCATTCCTCTTCAATTAATTTATAGTAAACTCTGTAAGCATTGAATGTAACAGCTTGCTGAAATCCTCCTTTAACATGCAGTTTAGTAACTGAACTCGTAGGTTTAGCTTATGTTTCATTTTTCAAAGAGAAAATAGCAAGCTCTAGGATACCATAGACAGTTTAATTTTCCAAACTGTAAGAGAGGCATTATAAAGGTCATTACAGAAGTCACTGAGTTCAGACATAGTAGGACTGGAAATTTATATTTAATTCTTGTTATCTTTGCAACAAATCACCATTAATTTAGTGGCTTAAACAACACAAATTTATTATCTTTCCAGTTCTAGAGGTCAGATGTCAAAAATTCAGTATCACTGAACTTGAATCCAAGTGTTAAGTTTTTTGTTGGTTGTACCTTTTCTGTAAGCAGTGGTTGGCATTTTCCATCTTCTAGGGCAGCCCACCCTCCTTGCATCGTGACACTAAATTATTTTGCCCATATTTTCCATCTTCTTCTTTATTGATCAGGACCCTGTGTTTACATTGATCAGCTACAAATCATCCAGAACAATCTCTCCCTCTTGAGATTCTTAATCATGTCCTCAAAACTCCTTCACCACGAAGAGAGACACAGTCATAGGTCAGGACATGGCCAGCTCTTAAGGGCTGCTGTCCTAATCACAAGAAGAAACTTGATATGTTCAGAAGTAACTTACTCATAGTGGGGAAAGATCCAGAATTAAATGGTATAATGTGACTATTTCTTCTAAAATGACATATGTCAAAGTATTCCTAGACAAACGAAGAATAATTTGAAGTTATGAAAGTTAAAATGTTAAGATCTACAAGGCTATGTATAGAGGTTCACTGTTCTTGTTTACTTGTTCAGCATCCTCTCATGACTCAGAACTAGCTGTTGGAGTATTTGAACAGCTGGTTGACAAAATTTAGAAACATGCTAAGCCCTAGTGAGCTTCTCTAAATATCATAGTCCGAACTGAAAAAGCCCTCACTCTGGCACCACAGAAACCTGAGCACATCTAAAACTGGGTGTTGAATTTGAGGAACCACACCCTTCCTTCTGACACTATACTGTCAATGGTGTAGTGATTGCGATTGCACCAATAATTTCATTTACAGACCAGGTTTATTTTATTTTGTAAAATTACAATGTTGTTTAATTCTTCATCTCTTATAGAAAATGATTATTAAGCAAACCAAATGAAATATTGGTTATGAATAATAGAAGTAGGTGTAGACAGGACACAATGTAAATAAAAACTGCTGACTTGGAATACATACCAAAATGAAATGTTTTATAGTGGAATTAAAACAATTGAGAAATTTAATGATGATGGCATCATGAGATGCCAGAACTCAGAGGCTATCATGAAAAATGGCATTTTGAGGGAAACCTATAGTCTTAAATTATTTAATTATTTATTCTACCAAAAAAAAAAACTCTTTAAAAAAGATAAATCTAGTATTTTAGTTAAAAGTTTGGGAATGATCAGTTTGGTGCCCCATTTTTTATTTGGGTTAATTAGCATTTTAAAATCTAGTTTCTTGAGTTCTTTATATATTTTGGAGATCAGACATTTGTCTGTTGCAGGGTTGATGAAGATCATCTCCCAGTCAGTGGATTGCCTCTTTGTCTTAGTGACAGTGTCTTTTGCTTTACAGAAGCTTCTCAGTTTCAGGAGGTCCCATTTATTCAATGTTGCCCTTAATGTCTGTGCTGCTGGGGTTATATGTAGGAAGCAGTCTCCTGCGCCCATATGTTGTAGGGTACTTCCCACTTTCTCTTCTATCAGGTTCAGTGTGTTCAGATTGATATTGAGGTCTTTAATCCATTTGGACTTGAGTTTTGTGCATGGTGATAGATATGGATCTATTTTCATTCTTCTACAGGTT
>NW_004949129.1:635707-641389 GCF_000317375.1 Microtus ochrogaster | reverse complement strand
ATGGAGATAGAGACAGAGACCCACATTGGAGCACTGGACTGAGCTCCCAAAGTCCAAATGAGGAGCAGAAGGAGGGAGAACATGAGCAAGGAAGTCATGACAGTGAGGGGCGCACCCACCCACTGAGACAGTGAGGCTGAAAATTATAATGAGATATACTACTTATACAGATAACAAAAATGCTTCAGATCCTACAGTGAAGACACCAGGTATTAAAACAGAAAGCACGGAATGGTCCACAGAGATGGGTAAATGATTAACAACCTGAGGTTGGAACCTGCATAGTGAAAGGAGAAAACAGACTCGGGCAAATTGTTCTTAGACCTCCTCATGGGTGTATGACATACACATGTGCATGGACACACACACACACACACACACACACACATTCAAGATAATAAAAAATTAAGTCATGAAGCAATAATGATAGTTATATGTAAGTATTTGCTAATTTTGATCATATGCAAATTCTGTAATGCAGAAACTTCACAACAAGAATATGTGGGTATATATTCACAGGAGTACTCATTCAAGTGGACCAAGCTCTAAACCAACATATTTATGATAGCATGAGTCACAAAGCCCTAATCATAAAAGTTGTCCATCAATAACACAAGAATTAATAAACTAAAATATCACACATAAGAGCTGGAGGGAGAGCTTAGTAGGTAAGAGCCACTAACTGCTCTTCTGGTGGACCAGGGTTCAATTCCCAGAGCACACACAGTGGCTTACAACTGTCTGTAACTTTGGCACCAAGGACTGGTGTGTGGTGTCTGTGGGCAATGAATACTTAGTGCGCATCCACTCAAACACAATACAAATAAACAAATCTTTAAAACTAGAACACAATAATCAATTATATGGAAAAGGGACGAGCAACTACCCTATTCAATACAGTAATTCTAACAAACATAATTTGCGGCAAGAAAAAAGAAAAACATATTCTATGCTATTGTAATTGGGGTAAAATTTCATAATTGTCAAAACACTGCTATTATAAGTCAGCAGACTATCTTATAGGAGAGGAAAAGGTAATGATAATGAAAAACAACATGAAAACAGCTACTCCGAGGTGCATACTATTTCCTGGTATGAACAATAGCCTTGTCATGTTTGGTTGAACTATACATTTAAAAGCGTGCATTTTTCTGGAAGCACACTAGGATTAAGTTTCCATTTTAAAGCTTATTTGTGTGGCAATTTTTTTTCTCATTTTATGAAGACTATACCCATGTTGGGATGCCTACCTAAGGGTACTGGGTTTTCTGTTGACTCTTTATGATCCCTCCCCCCCCATTCACCTGCCACTATCCTCAGGTCTGTTTTAGATTCACATTCTCAAAAGACCCATGATCTCTTTGATAAAGTTGATGTGACAGTGACCATGCTTGCTGCAAATAAACATGTTTATTGCAGTGTGGAATAAGCAGGCAGTTCTGATGAACAGGCTTGGACCAGGCAAGGACCGAGTTTGTCACTATGCACACATCAACATCACTCTCCTTCTCTCAAACACTTCCCAGACTACATCAAAATGTACAAACTGAAGGGAGAAAATGGTCAGTTCCTCCTGAGTCCACAGAGCCATCACATGACTGGAGAATAATCAGAGCAGAAATGGTGGTAATGATTCCAAAACTACCCTCAAAGAACTATGCATATTAATTGCTTGCAGCACAATTTTCTAAAGATTTGTAATACTTAAAGTGCAACTTCCTCCACTGAGAATTTCCTCATGAACAACAGAAAACAAACAACAGGGAGAAGTCCTGCTTATTGGTTCCTTCATGACATGTCCAGGGTATAAAAGCCCCAGGACTGAAACAGCTGTCAGAATCTCAGGAACCCCTGTGAACAGAACCTCTCCCTCCACATCCAACACCATGACCAACTCCTGCTGTTCCCCTTGCTGCCAGCCTTCCTGCTGCAGGACCACCTGCTGCAGAACCACCTGCTGGAGACCAAGCTGTGTGAGCAGCTGCTGCCAGCCCTGCTGCCAGCCCAGCTGCTGTGAGTCCAGCTGTTGCCAGCCTTGCTGCCAGCCCAGCTGCTGTAGGACCTGTTTCCAGCCAAGCTGTGTGAGCAGCTGCTGCAGCACACCCTGCTGCCAGCCCTGCTGCTGTGTGTCCAGCTGCTGCCAGCCCTGCTGCCAGCCCAGCTGCTGCCAGCCCAGTTGCTGCCAGCCCAGTTGCTGTGAGTCCAGCTGCTGTCAGCCCAGGTGCTGTATTTCCAGCTGCTGCCAGCCCTGTTGCCAGCCCAGCTGCTGCAAGCCCAGCTGCTGCCTCAAGCCCTGCTGCCAGCCCTGCTGCCCTGAGCTGTGCTGCCAGCCAGCTTGCTCTGGACCTGTGACCGTCACCAGGACTTGCTACCAGCCCACATGTGTCTGTGTGCCTGGCTGTCTGTCCCAGGGCTGTGGGTCCAACTGCTGTGAGCCCTGCAACTGTTGATGAAGCCACTACTGGAATAGAATAATCTGTTCTCAGACCTTCTGGAGTTTTGCTTTATGCCAAACTCTCTTGTTCTGCCTATAACACAGAGACAATACTCAAATGACCAATCTTCCTACTAACAACCTGTGAAAAGCACCCTAACTGCCATCTGATGCTATCTTCATTTTTCTGCCTGCCAGCTTCATCTGCTATGACCTGGATTCGTAGTGTTAGCATGAGCAGAATCTATTCCCTTAATAAGTTAAGAAGTTAAAAATACATATACAATTCACGACTGTCTTGTTGCATCTTTGCAGAGATAAATGCCCATCATTATACTTCAATGTGTTGTGTCTTCACAGTTTTACGACTCATCTTGTGAGTAATCGTGACAACTTTATATTGTCTCTCCAACTATAGAGACACTACCCATTGCTATTCTAATAAAATATTCTTTATTCTACCTTTCATATTATGTTTGGTTCTTTTTCTATTTGTCTTTTACATTATGTTTTCTGATCTAAGTCATGCCAGTCATTGCATTAGATTCAGTGCATTAATCAGAATTTCTTCACTCTGAATAAAATCATCGAAAGAGCAACTTAATGAATGTCTTGTAACTCATGGCTTCATGGGGCTCAGTACATGATTGCTTGGCCTCATTTGCTTGGATGAACATCATGGGGCAAGAGTGTGTAGGGACACTATACAAGTGCGAACAATGAGTGACTATGGGTGCTTGGCCCTAAATATGACATCTATAGACCTCCCCTACTCCACTGCAAAGGGTCAAGGAGCATCGTGGCAGAAGGATGCAGAAGAGTTCTCTGAAACATTGTCTCCTGCCCACGACACGGCCATTGCTCTTAGAAACTCACAGCAGCTGTTGTTACCTGCCAAGACTAAGTGGCCCAATCTCCACCACGTAGTTAGGAATGGGTAGAATCAGGTCCAGGGCCCAGCTTTTCTGATTCTGGAGCTAACAGAGACACAGGTACAACTCAGTTTAACTGTCTCCAACACTGGAGCTTGAGCACTGTAAATATGTGTCTTTCCGGTTCATCTCTGGCAAAGGAAATGTCAGTTCCTTTCATTTTCAGATCATCTTCGCTCAAAAGGCTCTTTTCCATCCATTGCTCACAGTGCGGTCACCACTAGCCACTTAAGACGGGCAATGGTAAAAGGATGCGAACTCTATTGTCTCGGTCTCGGCCCAGCAACTGATTGGCCCCTTTAATCCTTTTGGTGATTCACTTGAGCCTGCTGCTGTCCTCGGGCTTTGATGTGAGCAGTTGCACTAGAAATAGCTTGCTCCTGAGTGGAAGTGTCATTATTTATGTTCTCACACTTCTTGTTAGTAATAACAAATAGTCATACGGGAATAAATCATGCCTCGTGAAACACAATAAATCTCCCCCTTGCACTCAGACATAGAGAGACAATTTGTTTCTGGGTGAAAACATTATTAAGGGAATAAAGGAGTAAGAGACCCCAGGACTCAAGGTCATCTACCAGCCTTTGACTTTCTATCATCTCTGGGACACCTAAGGAATCAAAATATCTTCTGGAAAGCCGGGCGGTGGTGGCGCACGCCTTTAATCCCAGCATTTGGGAGGCAGAGGCAGGCGGATCTTTGTGAGTTCGAGACCAGCCTGGTCTACAAGAGCTAGTTCCAGGACAGGCTCCAAAACAACAGAGAAACCCTGTCTCGAAAAAACAAAAAAACAAAAAAAAAAATATCTTCCGGAGTTTGAGGAAGGAAAAACAAATCAGCGCAGGGAAATGAAAGCCTGAGTTGTGGCATCAAGACTGTGAACAAAGGAGAGGGGGAAAGAGGGAAAGAGACACATTAGAAGCCATGATCTATATGAATATGGACCTGACAGAGGAAACCCCAGACCTCCATGAACAATGGAGAACTTCGTAATATAGCGGCTGACACTGTTCTGGGAAAAAGATAAACATGAATGGACAGATTTACCTCCCTGGGAAGAATATAGCACACCTACACAATGCTAATGGGTTCACGGGATAGGAGACACTCAATTCTTCTCAAATGTATACTTAGAAAGTCTCCAGCAGTCTATGTGCAATCGATCTTCAGAGAGAGACACATCTTAGCCCAGTTTAGAGGATTTTCATTTTTAAGGACACAGCTGAGGGAGCTCACTGGACTGAATTTTGTTTCTTACACATAGATTCAGCAATATCATAGAAACGGAAAACTAGACGCCCAGCGGATCAGCCCATATAGGCTTCGGCTGAACTCTATTAGCACAAATTTAACTCCCTTTATTTCATGGGTTATGTGTTCTTTAAAGTTGTGTGTTCTTTAAAATGCATCTTTAATCAGTTTGTAGAAAATTACATAAGCATTTAATGCTCTTTGAAATTCTCCTTTTGACACAGCTAGAGACGACTCTTAGATTTTAATCACATTCCTTCCAAGAGAAAGTAGTTTTGGAGTCTAAGCAACTCTGAAACAACATAGCTTAACTTCAAAAATTAAATGGGAGCCATTAGAAAAGCCATATAGGAAAGTCAAGTTAGGGCACCACGGGACTGGAAATATGTATTTGCTTCTTATTACTCTTGCAATGAATCATTGCCAGCTTCCTTGCTAAAATAGCACAGCAGTGTTATCTTCTAGTTGTGAAGTCTGATGCCTAATTAAGTGTCATGGGTTCAAATGCAGGAGTTAAGACGGGTGTATTCCTACTCCCAGAAACAGAGGAAATCCACCTCCTGGCATTTTTCAGCTTGTAGAACTGCATGTGTCCTTTGGATCATGACCTTTTTTTGTGCATGTGCTTTCCATCTTCCTCTGTCTTTGCGGGGGCTCTTTTCACATTGGGCATAAGAGAGATCTCTCCCTCTTGAGATCCCTATGTACAGTCAAAGTACGTAGCAGACATGCAAGAAATAGTCTCTATGGAACTCAACACTATGCACAATAAACTCATGATGGTAAAACTAGGAATACATTGACAGAGGGACAAGGCAGGCCCCAGGATAGAAGGCGACACTGGGGAGGCATGAAATTAGCAAAGGTGTCAATAGAGAAATAAGAACAAAACAAACAATTCCGAAAAAAACCTTATGAAACGATTAGCATTCCATAAAAGGGAATTCTACATGTCCAGTAAATGTATGGGAGATCAACTCATTCACCTTCAAGGAAAATCAAATGAAGTTTTGAAGAAGAAGAAGAAGGAAGAGGAGGAGGAGGAGGAGGAGGAGGAGGAGGAGA
>NW_004949129.1:627960-635607 GCF_000317375.1 Microtus ochrogaster | reverse complement strand
GGAGGAGGAGGAGGAGGAGAAGAAGAAGAAGAAGAAGAAGAAGAAGAAGAAGAAGAAGAAGAAGAAGAAGAAGAAGAGAATACTAAATAGCTACTCTGTTAGTCAGCAATCCATTCCTGTGACAAAATGAGATAAACAACTTAAAAGGAAATGTCTGTTTTTGCTGTGGTTTCTGAGGTTTTAGTCCACAATTGCTCTGCCTTGTTGCTTTTAGGCTTAGGGTTAAAGCACTGTATGGTGGCAGAACCATGGCGGAAATGAAAGCTGATTGCCACATGGTCACCGAGAAACAAATATTCAGAGACAAAGAGCCAAACACATGCTCTCAATGGCCTCCTTCCTCCACATAGATCCCGCCCCTAAACTTTTCATCACTCATTAGCAGTACCATCAGCTGGGGACCAAGGCTTCAACACATCGACTCCGAGTAGACACTTAACAACCAAACTATAACTATAACAGATACATAATAAAAGAAATGCCTAAAAGCCCAGACTGAAAGTATCAAGTGTAGATGATACCTAAAGCAATGTGATTAATCAGTTGTGTATTGTGTGTATCACTGCAACCTTGAGTGTGCTCATGTGCGTTTGTGTTTGTGTCTGTATGAATACACACATGTATGCAGATGTGATACATCTGTGTACACATGGACAACCTCAGGTATTCCTCAGGGAGCCATTCACCTTGTGCTTGAGCTGGTCTCACTGGAACTTGTCGATTAGGTTAGTCTGCCTGGCCAGAAAACCTTGTACCCTCCTCTATGATGCTGGAATTACAAGCACATGTCACTTTGCTCGGCAGTTTTTACAAGGGTTCTGGAGATCAATCTCAGGTTCTCATGCTTGCACGGCAAGCACTTTACCAGCTGAACTATCTGCCCAACACGTGCAGCTGGGTTTTTAAAAACCATTTGGAACTGGGTACTGATGTTTATTATACCTCCAATTTGGAATCCAAAATTTCCCATCAAAGAATATATCTATAAACATCCACAAATTCGTAGATTAAAAATAAACAAATCATCATAAGAGTATGATTCTCAAAAGTCTTAATAATGAGAAAATGTCCATCAAAAACACATAAATTAAAACATTAAGGTCTTGTCATGCAATGAGCATTAATAGATTGTAGTCTTACCATACAAATATGTGAAACGATTGAGAAAAATTAAAATGAAATGACTACTGAATCTAACAAAGTCATTAAATCTCACAAATATAATTTGGAGCAAAAGAAAAGGAACCATATGAGTTAAGTGATTTCATGTTTGATAAAACTCAAAAATTGACACACTGTGAGAGCCAAAACCATACACACTAGTTGCCTTAGATAGCAGGGCAATGATAGCAATTATAAAATCAAGGACAGCTACTAAACATACACACACTGACACTTGATATGAAGGTCAGACACACCGTTTCTCATATCTCATCCAACTACAGGGTATACCCATCTCTGAAAGTATATTATGATTCAGTTTACTTTAAAATGCAGCTGTCTAGTTATGGTGTTTAATTTCCTCATTATCCTACAAGTGAACAGGTTTCAGATCTAGGTTGTCTGAGGTCTTCTGATCCCTACATCTTCCTCTGATTTTGAATTCTGGCTTTGGTGCTCATGGGTGCCTTTGAGAAGAGACTACAAGCTACCATCTTTCCATGGGTTCTTTGATACGACTGTTTGAGCATGGGTAACACTTGCTGCAAATGGGTTCACCTGTTGTAGTGTATAACAAGCAAACATCTCAGGGAAAAATCCTGGATACAGGCATGGCTTCATTTAGTCACTGTGAATGTAGCTCTCCCTACAAACGCATCGTAGTCTGCATACAGCCAAGGAAACAGGAAAACAACTTGAAGAAGGGCGTGTTTCAGCCCCTCCTGTGGTTGCAGCAGCAATCACCTGAGCAAATAATGATCTGAGCAGAAACAATGCTGATGATGACTTCTAGAAATTACCTTCCTTGAATTACCCACAATTAACTGCTTGCAGCATAATTTCAAAAGATTTCTTAAACTCAAGGAGTACTTCCTTCTGTGAGAATTTCCTCTTGAACAGTAGAAAACAAACAACAAGGAAAAGTCCTGCTTATTGGTCCCTTCATGACATGTCCAGGGTATAAAAGCCCCAGGACTGAAACAGCTGTCAGAATCTCAGGAACCCCTGTGAACAGAACCTCCACATCCAACACCATGACCAGCTCCTGCTGTTCCCCTTGCTGCCAGCCTTCCTGCTGCAGGACCACCTGCTGCAGAACCACCTGCTGGAGACCAAGCTGTGTGAGCAGCTGCTGCCAGCCCTGTTGCCAGCCCAGCTGCTGTGGCTCCAGCTGTTGCCAGCCCTGTTGCCAGCCCAGCTGCTGTAGGACCTGCTTCCAGCCAAGCTGTGTGAGCAGCTGCTGCAGCACACCCTGCTGCCAGCCCTGCTGCTGTGTGTCCAGCTGCTGCCAGCCCAGCTGCTGCCAGCCCAGTTGCTGCCAACCCAGCTGCTGCCAGCCCAGTTGCTGTGAGTCCAGCTGCTGTCAGCCCAGGTGCTGTATTTCCAGCTGCTGCCAGCCCTGTTGCCAGCCCAGCTGCTGCAAGCCCAGCTGCTGCCTCAAGCCCTGCTGCCAGCCCTGCTGCCCTGAGCTGTGCTGCCAGCCAGCTTGCTCTGGACCTGTGACTGTCACCAGGACTTGCTACCAGCCCACATGTGTCTGTGTGCCTGGCTGTCTGTCCCAGGGCTGTGGGTCCAACTGCTGTGAGCCCTGTAGCTGCTGATTCTATCTTTAGTCACATGCTAACTTGCCATTGTCTAACCAAAATCTTCCAACAAAATAACTCTGCATGCTTTGCCCTCATTAACTGTTAGTAGGTTGTCTTGTTGCACTTGATTGTGGGTGTGGACTTGAGAGAGCCTGCTCTTCTCATTGCTCAGTACTTAACCTTCTGGTCTATTTGATCTTCTCTTGACCTGGAGTTATGTTCTTTCATTCAGAAAAGAATATTTATTCTATCTCTCCAAGCCACTTGAGTAAATCAAACCTCCATTCTTCTTTATTATTCCTGGGCGGTGATGGATTATTTCATTTCCCTGGGTATTCCTATTCTCTTCACTATTGGGCTCGCTTTAAATTGTCTTCTGGGGGGTTGGGGATTTAGCTCAGTGGTAGAGCGCTTGCCTAGCAAGCGCAAGGCCCTGGGTTCGGTCCTCAGCTTCAGAAAAAAAAAAAAGACAAAATAAGTTGTCTTCTGGATTACAAGTATTCTAAATAAATCTGCATGTGCTTTTGAAAACTGTCTGGCTGCTGTTTCATCTTTTCCTGTGTAACTAAGTGTTGCAACAGCATTTCCTTCAGAAAAGCTTATATTCTGAATGCCTTCCAGGTCCATCATCAGTGCACAGTCCCTCAGTACCCTCATAACATGTTCAGAGCCAACAAAACTCCTTATTCACTGTCATCTGGAATAACATCTCATGGTACTTCCACTTACATCTTCCTCCAAACAGAAACAACTAGGAACAGGTAAGGAGTGCCTGGCTCTGGCCTCTCCTGCAAGGGAAAGCCACACACGTGCATGCACAGGGCACATTTCTGTGCACAAGAAAATTAAGGACAGCAGTGCTATTTACAGTAGTCAACTTGGACATCCAACAAAGAGGGATGGGTTAGAAAAATGTGTCTTCTATGCATCCTGGATAATTTCATCCATAGAAAAGAATGAAATTGTGTTTTTCCCCCTGGGGAAAGTGGTTGCAAACTGGAGACAATTGTGTCAAGTGGATTAAGATGGGGACAGAAAGACAAATATCCTGTTTTATTTTTGGCTCCTAGATTTTATGTAGTCAATAACATATATATTGTGTGAAAGTAGAAGCGAATCGCTGCCATTTATCTGAACCTATAGAATTTCTGGCGGTATTCTAAATGCTTGTCCTTCTAGCACAGAACTGCACAGCTCTCACCACTTATCAAAGAAGCTTCCTTTTGTGGAGACACACTACCACAGAGCTCCAGGACTAGTCAGAATGCAGCGGACAAGTGACCATGTAGGGAAGCCTGGAGTTTTCTCAGCCCAAGTTGGTATATCTACAACACAACCCCTACAACCTCTGGGGTTCAGAGGACATCACAGAAGGGGGGGGGGTAGATATCTGCTCTTTGAATGTTTCCTAGATAGGACAGGCATGCTTCACCCAAGAAATCTCAACAATATGGTTGCCTTAGCAATACCAGGGTGATGACAACACTAGTTAACATGCCTATACCCATAGAGAAACTCTCACAAGGTAGATGAAAAGCTAAAGGTAATCAACGGCTATTGAGAAATGGAGAATCTGTTTTCTTCAGGTATGAGCCCCATGATAGGGTATCCAACACCAAATAGTCAGGCCTAAACACTTCTACATACTAGCACCAGTAAATGGACTTAGTGGGTGAGGTGTGTGTGTGTGTGTGTGTGTGTGTGTGTGTGCACATTCGAACACATGTTTGTGCGTGTGTGATAGTTATAGAAGAGGAAATGAATTTGAGAGAGAGTGAAAGGAATGGAAGGAGTTTGGGGAGGGGCAGGTATAAATTTATGTAAATACAGTAATTATGCACAAAATTCTCGAAAAATAGTTTTAAAAATATAAGTAAAATTTTCTAGAGGAATAAAAGAGATTAATAATGAAAAGGGAGGCCAAAGGCTGGGTAAAGGAACGGAGGATAGGTGAGTATGCCTAGCACATAATCATACTACGGGACTTTAAAAGTTTTGAGTAAGATAAAAATAAAAGACAAGAGCTCTGTAATAGAAGATCATTAGAAGTCATGAATGGATATAAGGAGGACAGTTAAAGAGGGAATATGGATAGATATTAAGAAAAATAAACACAGAAGAACATTTAAAAAGCTTTAGAATTTTCTATCTCTTTCCATCAGTTAATGGATGAAGTCTCTCTGATGGCCATTGGGCTAGGTACCAATCTGTGAGTATAGCAAAATATTATTAGACATCATTAAATTGAGATTTTATTTTTTCCGGTCATGTTTGTTTCAATCTTTGCCATCAAACCTCTGGGTCCTAGCACCCTGGGCAGTGCCAGTTGTGGACTCATTCCTATGGCAGGGGTCATCACTTGGCCACTCCCACAATCTCCATAGTAGCCTTAAGGCAGGACTGACTGAAAGATGAAGGTTATGTGGCTGGGTTGGTGTCCTGTTCCCTCACTGAGAGCCTTACTTGGTCACAGGAGTTGGCCGGTTTAGGCCGTGCAACTCATACTGCTTAGAGTCTTAGCTGAGGTCATTCCTGCAGGTTCCTGGGGGTTTTCCTTGCACCAGGTTTCTACTGCATCCCCAAAGGCCCCCATTTCAGTCTTCTTCCTTTCTCCACCTGCCCTGAGTCCTTTCCCTTTCCCAGTGAGATCTGAGCCCTCCTCCTTGAAATTTCCTTATTGACTAGCCTCTCCGTCCTGTGGATTGTCACATATTCTCCTTTACTTTATAGCTAATAACCACTGAAAAGTGAGTACGTACCCTATTTGTCTTTCTGAGTCTAAGTTATCACACTCAGGAGGATCTCTTCTAGTTCCAACTATTTGCCTAAAAAATTTCTGAGATCACTATTTATTTTTTATTCATTTTGCATACCAACCACAGTTCCCTCTTCCTTCCTCCCTCTTCCCATCCCACCTCTTCCCCAACCCATCCCCATCTGCTCCTCTGAAAGGGTAAGTTTTCCCATGGGAACTCTTGTGGTGTCTTGCTCAAGCAGGGTACAACACTAAATTCTAAATTGTAAGGGCTAGGATGTGAGTCAGCTTATAAAGTTTATAAAGGTGGCATGAGGACCCGAGTTCCGGTCCTCAGAACCCACATACAAAGCTGGATGTAGCAGTGTTCACCTGTAATACCACTGTTGGCAAGGACACAGGAAGAGCTATAAGGAAGAGATGCAGCAATGACCTCTGCCCTCCACATGCACAGTTCACCCCTACACACATACACACACACACACACACACACACACACACACACACACACACAGACACACACACTTAACCAAGAGGAGAATATAAAGTCACAGATAGGAGAACAGATCCCAGAGATAATAATGAAATGATTGTGATTTCTCAACAGGAGATATGAGCAGATGAGGTATATCAAATGGGGGAAGGAACTGCTTGGCGATGTCATTCAGGGTCTGTATCACAGTTGGTCCCAACAAGGAAAAGATGCATCAGATACACAGGAGACAGCTGTTCCTTGAAGCAGTCTTAACAAAGATGCACAAAAAAATAGGAAAATAGGTCTCTCTGTAATTCATATAACTAGAATACCTCAGCATCAGCTGAGAAAATACTAGCACATTTCAGGAGAGTATAGGGTGGGTTTTTGGTTTCTGTGGATGAATTCTAACAGAGTACTTGAGCTGAATCACCTTGAGATTCCAGAGTATATCTGCCCAACAAATACACTCCCTTAAGACCATAAGCATACAAAAGACCACATCATTTTTGAAGATACATAGAGAGTAGCATTAAACTGTTGCAGGTTTACCCAAAAATAAAAAAGTGAGCATTTTCCAGAAGCTTCTAAGTTGTATTTTATTTTTTTCTACAGATTTACCAGGGTTTGAAAATGATTCTTGCAAATTCAGAAACTTCATCTTGCTAAAATGGAAGAGGATGAGACTCCCTGTGGGGGGCACGTAAAATTTATTATCTCCATAAGTCACATAAGTATAGTATTAATCACAATTATTACTGTAAAACTGACATTCTAATGCTGTCTTAAAAAGTCATTTCTCTGGTCATGAGTTCTAAAGGGAAGTCAAATAATGAAGGTCACACTCTAAATGAAAAGCAGAGAGTGGCAGCATGTCTTCTGGGATCTCTTTAATGCATATTGAAATCCACAGTTGGCCTAAAGACACAGAGTAATGACCCTCTTCCTTGTACTGCATTTGGATAGGCACTGCCAGTACTTGTATCTCCTCCTCCCCTTCATCAAAACCACCCTAGTTCACCAGTCCTCACTCCTCTACATCATTGTTTTTATAAATTGTCAACTAAACCAGCAAGACTTTTGCTAGCTTCAGCACTATTTCTTTAAAATGTGTCCTTGAATGTTTAGTGTTGCTATCACGAAACATCTGAGACCATATGACTTTTAGAGGAAAGCGGTTTATGATTCAGGTGTCTGACAAGTCCAGACAGTCCCTGGATCTGCATCTCGTGAGGACTTCTTGGCAATCCTAACATGACAGAGAAGCAGAAAGAGAGGATGTACACTGAGAAAAAGCAAGAGAATGTGTTGGCAAAAATCAAATTTCTTTTGTAACAACCTAGTCTCTTAGGACCTGGTTCAACTTCAAAAAAACCCTCCCATTTCCTGAGCCAAAATCAATCCATTCATGAGGGCCAATCACCACATCTAATTATTTTTCACAAGACCCCACTTCTTTTTTTTATTGTCTTTGTGGGTTTTAAATCATTAATTTTCATCCCACTTACCTCCCCATTGCCTCACATCTGCCCTCTGCCCTTGCAAACTTCCCCGCAAAACTAACCAAATTTGAAAGAAAAATCCAAAACAAAACAAAACATACATACATACACAGAGAGAGAGAGGGGGGGAGAGGGAAAGGGAGAGAGAGGGGGGGAGGGAGAGAGAGA
>NW_004949129.1:627050-627840 GCF_000317375.1 Microtus ochrogaster | reverse complement strand
TCTGTGGTAGAAGCTGTAGTGTGGCCCATTGAGTCACGCAGTTTACCCTCTAGTTCATTCATTTTTACTTGTAAGTGTTCATGCCATGAGTCATTGGGCTGGCTTGAGATCTTTGGCTTCTGCTACTCCAACCACCAATAACGAGCTCTCGCTGGGGCTTCCCTTGAATATCCTGTCGTTGTCCTGTGTCATGGAGATCCTGCTGTTTTGGATATGTAGGGTCATCTCCTTCACCTACTCCAACAGTTCTTAGATGCGGTAGATGTTGGTGTGGGCCGACTCTCATAGCCCTGATTCTGGGCCTGTGTGGTAGCTGGGTTGGTCAGCCCCCCAGCTTTTCCCCTCACCATCTCTACCTGGTCTATATTTCCAGCACCACTTCAGCTAGCTCATCCAATGCTGCCTACAGCAAGGAGCAGGCCAGTTCTCCTCTGTCAGGCCCTCAGATTCAGGTCACCCACACTCACACCACCAGGGCCGTTCTACTGTTTTGCCCAGGTGAGGTACAGGGCCTACTCTCTCTCTTGATTGCTGTTGGTGCTCTATAAAGGATGATGACTGGGTTCAGCGCCCCAACCTTGCTCTCATGCCCTCACGGCTGGCTCCTCTGTGCACCCAACAATAGGGTCAGCTCTAGTGTGCTGTCCAGGCAGAGTGCAGGGCCTGCTCTCCTGTATGCAGCTGGTGAAAGGCAGGACCAGTTCTCTCACTCTCATGATCCCAGGGTCAGCTGTCTTGCCTGCAACAGGTAGCAAGGAGGTAGAGAGGGTAGAGCAGCTTTTTTTTTTTT